>NC_056740.1:157465580-157545580 GCF_019279795.1 Protopterus annectens
TTATTCAATAAGCCCCAAATACTTACATAGACTTAAAAATAAAACAAAAAGATTGAATAAACAAAACCATATCAAAGAAATCTTTTCTCTAAGGAAAAGAAGAATGTTTCTAGTATACCAGAAATACTGGACGAATTTAGAAATCACTTTCACAAGATTAACCATAACAACATTAACATGGAACCTAAAGATAAAATAAAGGAGTTTATAACCACAAACATGAATAAAAAGCTTAATAAACAACAGATTAAACTATTGGACAAGAGTATTTCAAATACAGAAGTTATTACACAAATAAATAAGCTTAAATCAAACAAAGCACCGGGTAATGATGGTATTATACCAGAGATATATAAAATCCTTTCTAAAACTACATATTCATTAATACATAAGGTTTTATTCTGGCCCAAACTGAGTTAATAACCCCCATCTTGGCAATATACATTTATTTCACCAATTTTAAAACCTAATAAAGATCCAACTAGATGTTCTTCATATCGACCCATCTCATTACTTAATGTTGATTATAAAATGTTTATGAGTATTTTTGCTGATAGATTGAAGACAATTATCCCGGCATTATAGACATAGATCAGACGGGCTTCATTGTAAATAGAAATACTTTTGATAATATAAGAAGAACTTTAACATTAATTGATTTTGCAAATAGGAAAAAGAAAGATTTAACACTTATTAGTCTTGATATAGGTTCAGCATTTGATTCAGTAAGTTGGGACTATCTGTTTACCTTACTGAAATGCACAAATTTCTCTGATGCATTTGTAAATTTAATTGAGCATTTATACAAAGGAACGCTGGCTTATATTAAGGTAGGAACATATGTTTCACAAAAATACCCATTCTTAAAGGTACAAAGCAAGGATGTCCACTTTCTCCACTATTATTCACTTTAGTAATGGAGCCTTGGGCTAATTTGATTAGAAACAGTACTGACATAGAGGGTTTTGAAATAGAAGAAAATACAACATCAAAAATTCAACTTTTTGCAGATGATGTTCTAATTACATCAGCAGGATCTAATTCTTCTATGCAGTCTTTATTTGATAAAATGATGAATTTTAAAAGTATTTCTGGTTTAATATTCAATGAAGAAAAACTAAAATACTACCTATATATACACGAAAAATACTCTCATTAGTGATTTTACTAAATATGTACCCAACTCAGGTCAGATAACTTATTTAGGTATAATACTATCTAAAGATATTAAATCTATTATATATAATAACTATAATACCTGTTTTCTTAATATACAAAATCTTTTTAATACCTGGAATAATATGTTTTTACTATGGAGGAGAGACTTACAATTATTAAAATGATAATATTCCCCAAGATTTTATACTTAATACAATCAATAATACTTTCACCTACAAAAATAACTATCAAGAAACTGAATACACTAATGTTAAATTTCTTATGGGCACCTAATAGACCTAGGATTGCATTAAAGAAACATACTAATAGCTGGTCTCAAGGGGTATTTCTTTTCCAGACTTTAATTTATATATTATCTCTTCTATTATAAAAGTTATTACTGTATTAATAGATCGGTCATATGTCATAAAATGGAAAGATTATTGGGAGCTAATTAGTATGCACTTCATGAAAATCTCCTTAACACATAAAAATATGATTATAAATAACTCCATGTTGTGGTTGCTAAAGGAATTTTGTACTTCACCTATTACACCTAAACATATGGTCTGTTACCCATTAAATATTATTATTAGTTATCATAACTTTATATTCATGCACCCTAAGTATAGGGAATGGAATTTTATTGTATTCCTATAATTTATACTCAGGGTATGCTTATGTCATCTACTTCTGAAGGAGCTCATTTAGCTATAGATAATAATCTAAAGTACTGGTATCAGCTGATATCTGATAATAAAGTTAAAAATCTAGATTTCTTAAAACAAGAATTTGATCTAAGAGAAACTTGCTGGTTAGAGGTTCAGATCTTTAGACAACATCTCATTGATAGAATAGATCTAATGTCTATAACAGTTAAAGAATCTATTCCAAAACTGATTGATTACTTGATAATAAATTTACAGCATAAAGTTTCTGATAAAGGTAAACTTTCATATATACATAAAATTATCAGACAAGAAACTTTTACAATGTAGATTCATACTGGAATTATTTCACCTCTATTAATGGGGACCCACCAACTCAACAAGATAAACAATATATATTGGAATCTGCTTATAGAACTACATCTTCCATTGTCTGGAGACCTTATACATGGAAATTTTTACATAGATCTTTTTATACACCTTTGATGATGAATAAAATTAATAATAAAGATAATCTATGTAAGAGATGTAATGTAGAAATTAATGCTGACTGGGCTCATATGTTTTATGACTGTATGAAGTTGAAAGAATACTGGAAGTCAATTAATGAATTTTTGCAGGCTCTTTTTACAGATAATTTCATTATTTCTAAGTCTCTTATATTATTCAACACACCTGTACCTCAATGTGTTAAAAGATTAAGCTTCCCTTGTTATGGTCTATCCTAGCAGTGGCTAGGAAAATAATAACTAGAAATTGGATTTCAGATACACCTCCTTCGTTCAATGAATTTAAAAATGTTATGAATATAATGTGTCATATGGAAATAAGCACAATTAGAATGAGAACAACTAGAAAAACATCACATTTTATTGTATGGGATAATTTACAAAATTTGTTAAAAAAATTCTAATTTCAATAGCACAGTATTTTAGTTTAATTAATTGATCTGATTGTAGTGGATGTCTTTGTAAATACTTTAGTTGTTTTGTTGAATATTATAATAATACCTATTTTTAATTATTTGTATAAAATTGTTATGATATTTCTCTTATATGTTAAAACAATAAACTTGTTTTGAAAAAAAAAAAAAAGAGTTGTCATCCCAGGCATATAATGAATAACATCCCCAAATCTCATTGTATATGTAGTTCTGATAATGGTTTTCAATCTAAGGCCTCCAATTTAATGAAAAGATTTTTAATAGAGGCTATCAACAACATGTGATTAAGTATGCATATGAGGCAGCAGTTAAACAATCTAGGGTGGTGTTCTTAGACAAAGTGAGGTGAATGATATAATCATTGGGTGAACTATGATGACCGTACAGCTATACCTCAGTTTCTAATGAGTTGACATCAGCTAAAAAAAGGAACTGTTTAGTTCCAAAAGAGCTGGACAGAAACATTCCAGGAGGGCCAATGACATTATAAGCCTTAATTTGCTTAATGGCGCCCAAAAAACTGATTCTTCTATTATACATTATGTGTCTTCTGTTGTGTTAACTGCATTTGAAAGGGGAGTGCTGAACAAGGGACTGGGGTTTGTTTCAACACATATGGTAACTGAAAATGTTTTTGTTAATGATTTATTATTTTTTTGTAGAAAATTGAATTTAATGTTATCTTTTCAGAATGATAACACTCAGAATGAAACACAGTTTACATTTAGACCATCTACCTTTCACCCACCAATGAATAAATATGTGTCTATTTTTTAGCAAAATGTTTTAAAAGAATTGCATTTTAATTTTGATTATAAGATGGTTTCGGGGAGAAATCTGATCCCTGAACAATATCTGGCATTAGCATCTTTAAAATATAACCGCAATGTGGTTATAAATAATGTGGATGGGGGGGTGCAGTAGTCCTATGGAATTGGGAAACATATGCATGGGAGGCTATCAGTCAACTATACATGCACAGTTTTATCAGAAGATAGTACCAGACCCCATTCTACAGTTTAAAAAGGAGTTTGATTCTTTTTTGTTGTTAGTTTTTGAAGAGGTCATTATTACTAGGAATATAGTACATCATTTGATGTTTTTTGACCCTCAGCCACAACAGTTTTACATGCTTCCTAAAATTCATATGAACCTTACAAACACTCCAGGAAGGCCACTTGTATAGGGTCATGGTTCTTTAACAGAACCATTACCTGCATTTTAAGTAAACAGCCTAAGTCTTTATTAGTAGGAGTTCACACCAGAATACAAGATACTACTGAATTTTTTAATATATTGGCAGACACACAATTGGATTCCTCTTGGTATATGTGTACCCTTGATATCAGCACTTTATATACGAATATACTTTATTAGGCAGGTCTGCAAGCTATTGAATTTTGGTTAAATCATATGTGTATTTACTCACCTGGGTTTAACGCCATTCGGTTATATTTAACAGAACAAGTTTTGACAAAAAATGTATTTTATTTTAATGGGGACTGTTATCTCCAACTTAAAGGGATAGCTATGGGGGCATATTTTGCCCTCATTTATGCTGATATGTCTATGGGGTTTATACAGGAACAACTGATATATGATGTAACAGGTTCACTATAGAATCCTGAAATACTGTAGAATACTGAAATCCCAAATTTCAGTATTTCGAAATTCTATAGCCGAAACCGTGTAATACTGAAACCCCATAACCGTGAAATTTAAAATCGCAAACCTACAGTGCAAATACACCACACACATACACATACACACAATCTCCCCCCACAATCAAACAAACAATCCTACACTACAGACAAGCAGGCCCCCCTGCACCCTCCCATGTGGGGGGGCTGCATCCCCCACACCCTCCCTACTTATATATACTAACTCCGAGAATGCACAATCACACACACAAAGGTAACTCACACACACATTTCACAGCCCCTTGCACATACACATCACAGCCAAAACACACACTAACATACACTAAAGCCCCTAACCAACACACTCATACGTACTTACCTGCACTTACACCTATGCATTCACACACCACAACACCAGAAGCTCCGAACTTCGTTATTTTGAATTTCGTGCTTCTGCTTTTTCTGAATTTCATGGCTTCGGTATTATAATTTCGAAATACTGAAAGTCAGGATTTCAGTATTTCGAAATTATAAAGGGAACCTGATGTAACACATATTTTTTTTTGCAAGAAATTGATATATGGAGGCATTATTTAGATGACTGTTGGCTGATATGGAAATCTGTTATGTATTTGAAAGAATTTGTTCAGTACTTAAATGAAAATAAATGGGGTCTATATTTTTCTATTTCTTTTGATGTTCAACAAATCTCTTTTCTTGATGTGGTGGTTAGTAAACAACCTGATGGGACTTTAAATACCACTATGTTTAGAAAGGCTACACAATATAATAGTTTGTTGGCAACAGATAGTTGCCATCCATCTTATATTGTTAACAATATTCCTAAATCCAAATTTTTAAGGGTTAGAAGAATAAGCTCATCTTCGGATGAGCTGCATAAAAATAATAAGGAAATGACTGACAGATTTTGTGCTAGGAGATATAAGGAGGCTATTATACAGCAGGCCCAATGTTTTGCACAATCTGAGGATAGATCGAATTTGTTGAGGTATAAAACACGCTCCAAGGATGACCATCAGATACGTTTTATTACGACTTTTGGTGCTAACTCTAGACAGTTTTGTCAGTTGATTATTAAACACTGGGATATTCTTTTGACAGATAAAAATTTATATCAAATGTTACCCCGACAATGTCAATTTACATACAGAAAAGAGAAAAGTATAAAAAAATTTTGAATCATTTTAAAAAGTCTGTGCCTAGAGGTAATAAAGTACAACAGGAATACCTTTAGTTGGATGTTTCCCATGTGGACACTGCACTGCTTGTCAATATGTTATGAAAATTAAACATTTTTCTTCTACTAATACTCCTGTGGTGTTCAATATTAAGTGTTTGTTAATTGTATTTCAGAAAGGGTGATTTATATGGCTGAATGTCAGTGTTCTGTATTTTATGTAGGACAAACTTCTAGACAATTTAAAATTTGCATTTCTGAACATTTGAGTGACATTCATTGTCAAAGAATGTCTAATGTTTTATACAGGCATGTGTTACAATATCCCACTGCTACATTTAGATTTTACAGCTATTGATCATATTATCATTAAAAGAAGTAATAAACTAGGTTGACACAATATATTAAATAAAAAAAGTTCTGGATAATTAAGTTAGGGGCTTTGTTCCCTCCAGGTTTAAATGATATGTTATAATTGGTGAAAGGTAGGGGTGCGTGTCTTGTTCTGTGGATGGTATTTGTATTTTCATTTGTGTTTACACTGAAGAAAGCTTTTGAAGAAACCGGTCTGTAAATGTAATATTCTGCAGCATTTTTTCCTATTTATTGCTTTTACAGTAAATAGTTATTGATGGTTCACCTAATTCATGCTGACTGTTTGTGTTTTGACTTTTAAAATTAAGGCCATTATTAATAAACATTGGCATGTATTCAAGACAGACCCATTCTATGAACAATGTTTGGATGCATACTGCCATTTTGGCTATCGCAGGGGAAAACCGTGGATGAATATTTTTCTGGTTTTAAGAGGAGCAGGATTGTTTACTCTCAGGTTAAATCTAAAAGGATTGTTGGTTGTACATTTTGTGGACATTATACTTATTATAAATTGTTATCCAGAATTAAGTCTTTCACCATGGTGAACACACCTAGAGTGCTTGACATCTGACATTTAATTACTTGTATGACTGAATGGGTAGTCTATTTGGTGGTGAGCCAGTGTGAGTCTTTTTATGTTTCTTAAACTTTGAGATCATTTAAACAGAGAATAGCTTTACAACCTAGTGATATTAATTGTAGATGTCCTAGGAGTACTTTGTATAAGCATACAATGCAACACAGTACTGCAAATTTTATGTTTATAGGTATTGATATGGTACTTGGGGAGGGATTATTCAATTCACATAAACATAAAATATTGTCTCAGAAAGAATGCATGTGGATAATTAATTTATGGGCATTGTTGAAACCAGCTTTAAATGATTATTGTTAAATTTATCTATCTGTTTTTGGTTTGGTTGGTGGTTAGGAGAGTTTATATTGGTGTGTGCGTGTGTGTGTGTGTGTGTGTGTGTGTGTGTGTGTGTGTGTGTGTGTGTGTGTGTGTGTGTGTGTTGTTACACAGACATATATTACACATACATATATGTTTATGTATATTTTCTGGATGTGTTATTTGCACATATATATGTATTTTGGTGGAGGTTATTCAGCATTAGAGCTTTTGTTTATATCAGTATATAGATATATATATATTTAAAAATGGGACTATACCTTTAAATACAGCCTTTAAATGAAACTTTATAGCCATTTCCTTTACTCTCTGATGAAGCCATGCAGCGAAACTGGTTTGTTTTGTTTTGATCTGCAGTTAATCCTGCTATTAAATTAGCTATCTGAATAGTATGTGTTTGCCTCATGAACATTCTGTGTTCTGCATTATTATCCTTACATTTATGCTATTTCCTTTTAAAGTGCTGCAGTTGCTGTTGGTTCTTGATATAGATAGATAGATAGATAGATAGATAGATAGATAGATAGATAGATAGATAGATAGATAGATAGACTGTAGAGCTAAGACAGCAGTCAGCCTGACACACAATATTTCAGATAGAAGATGAATGGATGGGGCTATGTAGCCATTCCAACATGTGTCTGTGGTCACCAATGCATTTTGATGTCTGAACTGAACATATAGAAAGTAACAAAGGCACTTAATATGAACATTTACTTGTCCAGCTATATAAGACAAGGCATTTAGAAATGCTTCTAACTTTATGCAGTCATACTAATACCATTGAGCTATGCTGGTATTGATAGATGTGGCATTGATATATGAATGCTATACATTATTTTTAATCCATACTATTGTTACTACTAAAAGACATTTTTATAGTAGCATGTATACTCACCCTGGTGCTCTCTTAAGTACTCCAATCTGCTCATTTGCATCAGCCTATTGTTTTCAATCTGTTCAATGGCTAGGGACATAAAAAGGGTATAATGAACACTTTTGTGGTGGCAAGCAGTGGCGGATTATGTGACTAACTAAAATGAGTTATACAAAAAAGTACAGAGGTGATGGCTGCATTATCTGCACTGACTACCTTATGTCAGTGCAGTGGTGATGACACTGTTCTCTTGTGTGTGGGTTGTCAATAGCATGGGAGACAGCCTTAACCAAACCATCCCAGGCTTCAGCGTTATGCTGTGATCCATAATAGCCATCCTGTAGGAGCCTTCTGCTCTACTCATTATGGAGGATGGCCAGAAAAACCTTGAACTTCTCCTCACACCACCTCTGTACTCTAAAAGAAACTCTAGCCTCTCTTTCTCAAACCATGATGGATCACCTTGAGCAAGCTCAGAAAAAATGGCAGATGATCAGCACCCAAAACAGTTATCATATGTACCAACACTGGCATAATGATAAACAGTTATCATATGTACCAACACTGGCATAATGATGGACAGTTATCATATGTACCAACACTGGCATAATGATAAACAATCATCATATGTACCAACACTGGCATAATGATGGACAGTTATCATATGTACCAACACTGGCATAATGATGGACAGTTATCATATGTACCAACACTGGCATAATGATGGACAGTTATCATATGTACCAACACTGGCATAATGATGGACAATTATCATATGTACCAACACTGGCATAATGATGGACAGTTATCATATGTACCAACACTGGCATAATGATGGACAGTTATCATATGCACCAACACTGGCATAATGATAAACAGTTATCATATGTACCAACACTGGCATAATGATAAACAGTTATCATATGTACCAACACTGGCATAATGATAAACAGTTATCATATGTACCAACACTGGCATAATGATGGACAGTTATCATATGTACCAACACTGGCATAATGATGGACAGTTATATGTACCAACACTGGCATAATGATGGACAGTTATCATATGTACCAACACTGGCATAATGATAAACAGTTATCATAGTTATCATATGTACCAACACTGGCATAATGATGGACAGTTATCATATGTACCAACACTGGCATAATGATGGACAGTTATCATATGTACCAACACTGGCATAATGATAAACAGTTAACATATGTACCAACACTGGCATAATGATGGACAGTTATCATATGTACCAACACTGGCATAATGATGGACAGTTATCATATGTACCAACACTGGCATAATGATGGACAATTATCATATGTACCAACACTGGCATAATGATAAACAGTTATCATATGTACCAACACTGGCATAATGATAAACAGTTATCATATGTACCAACACTGGCATAATGATGGACAGTTATCATATGTACCAACACTGGCATAATGATGGACAGTTATCATATGTACCAACACTGGCATAATGATAAACAGTTATCATATGTACCAACACTGGCATAATGATAAACAGTTATCATATGTACCAAAACTGGCATAATGATAAACAGTTATCATATGTACCAACACTGGCATAATGATGGACAGTTATCATATGTACCAACACTGGCATAATGATGGACAGTTATCATATGTACCAACACTGGCATAATGATAAACAGTTAACATATGTACCAACACTGGCATAATGATGGACAGTTATCATATGTACCATCACTGGCATAATGATGGACAGTTATCATATGCACCAACACTGGCATAATGATAAACAGTTATCATATGTACCAACACTGGCATAATGATAAACAGTTATCATATGTACCAACACTGGCATAATGATGGACAGTTATCATATGTACCAACACTGGCATAATGATGGACAGTTATATGTACCAACACTGGCATAATGATGGACAGTTATCATATGTACCAACACTGGCATAATGATAAACAGTTATCATAGTTATCATATGTACCAACACTGGCATAATGATGGACAGTTATCATATGTACCAACACTGGCATAATGATGGACAGTTATCATATGTACCAACACTGGCATAATGATAAACAGTTAACATATGTACCAACACTGGCATAATGATGGACAGTTATCATATGTACCAACACTGGCATAATGATGGACAGTTATCATATGTACCAACACTGGCATAATGATGGACAATTATCATATGTACCAACACTGGCATAATGATAAACAGTTATCATATGTACCAACACTGGCATAATGATAAACAGTTATCATATGTACCAACACTGGCATAATGATGGACAGTTATCATATGTACCAACACTGGCATAATGATGGACAGTTATCATATGTACCAACACTGGCATAATGATAAACAGTTATCATATGTACCAACACTGGCATAATGATAAACAGTTATCATATGTACCAAAACTGGCATAATGATAAACAGTTATCATATGTACCAACACTGGCATAATGATGGACAGTTATCATATGTACCAACACTGGCATAATGATGGACAGTTATCATATGTACCAACACTGGCATAATGATAAACAGTTAACATATGTACCAACACTGGCATAATGATGGACAGTTATCATATGTACCATCACTGGCATAATGATGGACAGTTATCATATGCACCAACACTGGCATAATGATAAACAGTTATCATATGTACCAACACTGGCATAATGATAAACAGTTATCATATGTACCAACACTGGCATAATGATGGACAGTTATCATATGTACCAACACTGGCATAATGATAAACAGTTATCACATGTACCAACACTGGCATAATGATGGACAGTTATCATATGTACCAACACTGGCATAATGATAAACAGTTATCATATGTACCAACACTGGCATGATGGACATAGAATGACTACTAATTTGCGCAATTGATGGCAAACTCAGAAAATATATGTCCTGTATTATTGTTTCCATTTCTAATTTAAGATGTGAAACATTGGGGTCTATATCATATTGTCGAAGTCTGACAACTTCGAAGCTCTTAAGGTTGAACTTGAAAGTTCGAAGTCTGACAACATTGAATGTAAAAAAAAACATTTAAAACTCAAAACAAAAAAAAATACGCTCTATGCAGGGGGCACCCCCTACACCCTCCGCTACTTAAATATACCAACTCCGAGATCGCACTACAGTACAGTAAAGGTTAATCTTCCCATCATGCACTCTATGGCAATTGCTGTTATGTTTCGAAGTTGTACAACTTTGAACTTTCAAGTTCGACCTTTAGAGCTTCGAAGTTGTCAGACTTCGACATTATGATATAGACCCAAACATGGCAGCCCTCCATCCTTCTGCATGCTATTGAAAATGCATGCTCTATAGCGATGCCATCTAATGATGCTTAAAAATGGTGCTCAAGCATTGTGTAGAAATCTCCACAATGTTTATCACATTTTCTCACAATAAAACTGAGTGATTCAGAAAAAATAATGATATGATCCCTATAATCATCATATGCAGAGAGGTGTAGCTACATAGTACAAGCATGATGACATGCCCAGATCCTCAATGCTCAATGAAAGAAAGCAGTGGAAAATCAGAAGAACTCTCGCCCCATCTGATGTTGGGGAATCTATTACCTCTGATAGTGATGGCAGGGATGAGCTAGCACAATCAGGGGGTGCAGGATGCGTGACTGACAGGGAGTGTGATCACAACATCCCCTACATAAACCATGAACACAGTTTCTTTGCCTGTGGATCCCCATAACACATATATATTTGAGACAGGACAGGTTGATGGGGACATTAGAGATCAGAGAAATATGCTAACCCCCATTACATAGATGTCTAAATCAGCCCATTGCATTCATGTGCAGGGAGGCCCACACAAGCGGTAATGATACTCAACAGAGATAAGGCTACTGCCCTCTCCCTGAGGCTGGTGTATTACTGGTTACAACTTAGTGTGTATGTACGGTCATCACAGAGGCATGGGCGAGTTCCAACACAGCAATGGCAGTGATCATGATTCATCATTCACTGCCTGGATCACTCTCATGATTCAATTTATTGAATGGTTATATCTAAGTATGGAGTTTTTATTATTCACACTTTGCAGTCACAATGTTACTCTGGCCTATATGGACATGGCGATTTCTAAGGATTTCAACAAGGGTGGGTACACCTCCTGGATTTTTTGGAAACTAATGTACTCAAGCATGTTATTAGATTTTGATAGTTTTCACCCCTACCCGCAAAACAGATCAGTGGTGAAAGGGCATCTGGTTAGGGCTCCTCGCATGACAACTCTTGAACAAGATTTTCAGGATGAGTATTATATTTTATTGAATATGTTTTGCAAAAGGGGATACGCTAAGGGAATGATAGAAGATTTGTTTTGATGAAGTTACTATAAAAAGGGAGACCAGGCATTTTAGCCCCATCTTAAGTATTGGGGTGACACAAGATGTTAGCAGGTTGGATATAATGCAGGGAACTATAATAGGAAATGATGAACATTGTTTTTCCTAATGCATTTATTACTACTTTCAACCTGGAGAGGTTAGTTATCAAATGGATACTGAATAAGAATTGGAGCCTTCTGTCGGAGAACAAAAGGGCTTATGAAAAATTGGGACAAGCACCAACTATCATTGTTAAAAAAGGTTTTAACATAAAAAATGATTGTAAATTAGGACTGGATCATTATGTACTAATCCAATAATTAGTAAATGTGATAGATGTAAATTTTGTAAATATATTTTGGTAGGTTCTTCTTTTACTATTAACGAGGTAAAAAAAAGTATCCGTGAAGTGTAGACTTAATTGTGAGGCCCCAGGCATTGTATACTGTGCAGGATGTCAAGTATGTAATAATTTTTTGTCAGGAAAATGGAACATCATCTCTGGGACTGGATATATGAGCATATTTACGACATTAAGAAAGGTAGAACAACTAAAGCACTATTCAAACACACTAAGGAACATTCAGGGCATCAGTTTAATTTTTTTATTTTGGAAAGAGTTGAAAAAAACCCAAGAGGGGGAGCCTGAGCGCTGTTATTGGAAAAACAGGAAATGGCATGACAGGTAAAATTAAATGCAAATTATTGGCCAGGACTTAATGAAAGATTATCCATTACCACCTTCTTAAATTAAGGGCACTTGCTAGGTAGGTTTTTATGTGATAGTCACAAGATTATTTTTATTTTTATTTGCCTGTGTTTTTTATGGTTGTTTTAAGTTCATTACATGGATATATATATATATATATATATATATATATATATATATATATATATATATGTTGGGGGTCTATATTATGTGATCGAAGAACCTCTTCTTCGAACACATAATAATCAACACATATACAGCGAACCCTGCAAACTGCGAATGGCCACGTCCTAGAATTTTTCCCTCGGGGAAAAAATTCAGTTGGCCCTTACCAGGAATTTCTCTTTTCTGCAATGTAGAGTGATCTCAAAGTTGGTATATTTAGTTAGGGGGGTATGGGGGCCACAGCCCAGTTAATTAGTGTTTTAAAGTTTGTTTTTTATTTTATGGCGACGCAAATTTTTCCCCGAGGAAAACATTCGAGGACGTGGCCGTTCGCGGCTAACAGCATTCGCTGTATAAGTTTCGATTATTATGTGTTCAAAGAAGAGATTCTTCAATCACATAATATAGACCTATTTGTTGGGATGGACTGTACTATTGTTTTTTCAGGTATTATTATTTTTGTATATAGGACATATGTGTTTATATATAGGGTATTCCTTATATCGGTGAGTGTTTTACAGGGTTTACTGGGGGAACAAGTATGAGGTTGCATATAATTAATGTTTAGGTATTTAATTGAGTCTATTTTGTGATTGGTTGGGGAGGAGTGCACATGATTTCCTAATTACTATAAATTTAATTTTCAATATGTGTGTATTGTATCTGTTGAAGTTTTTCTTTTTTTAACAAAATGAACAAGTTTAGACATTAAATTAAATTATTTTAAAGAAGTAGTAGTTTCATATTTTTTATGAGTCTAAGGATAGTGTATGCCTTGATATATTTGCACATAGTTTTTCATTCGTTTTAAAACCAAGCCACAATAATGAACCAAGTACTGAGGATGTGTCTCTGCAGAGACACACATGCCACCATACCCCCATCACATCCCACAAATGCTCTGATCCTGACCCTTCCCAACATGAAACTCCCATAACAGTTCTCAAAATACCCATAAAAGCATTTGGTCTTTTGTTACGCAGCAGAACTCACACTCACATACTTGTCTGTGAAAGACATGCACCCCTTTCCTCCTTTGTCCACCTGTGCAAATGATGACAGCTGTGCCCTGCCTTTTGAACATTATTACTTATGCTGCCTATATCTGATGCGCAGCATGGACAGTTTATCTATGGGTAAGCACAGTCTGGTATTTTTACATGCATCACTTTTACTATAGTAAATCTGTTTAATACTTGTATAGTTATGTTATAAACGTTATGTGCGATCTTCTGCCTCATTGCTATTACTACGGCACACTGTGATTACTCTGTCTGGTTATCACCTGTTGCTGGCGCCTCCTTTGTTTCAACCTCCACTGTCTGTGGTACTGGGAAATGGTGGCCCTGCAAGCGGTCACACTACTGTAACTGCTTCCTAACTATAATATTGCATAACATGCCACATGTAATGAGTATCTTGGTACATGTGGCAAAGTCTTATTGCAGGTTACCACAAGATATATCAAGACAGCAAATGCATGCTGTCAGAAGCTCAAACACAAATTCTATAATGTTAGTGGTTTGCAGTAGTACCCACTTGTACCGCTGCTCAGTTTGATAATGTGGATTTTAAAGTGGGCCATGGTTATAGGGCACATCCAGCATCACAGAATGTCCCTGTGGGAAATCTTCCCTCACAAACACACATACATTGTAGATTATGCCCTGTGGATTACAGACAACCTGGCAGTTACTTGAGTGATATCCTTTGAAGTTCAGATACCCCTCACCCAGTTCTCTAGGTGGGACCTTTAATGTTGGCATAGTCTATGGACCCCAGAAACAAAGAGAAATTGGGCTATATCATAGAACAGTTTGCTTTTTTTTTTTTTTTTTTTTTTTTTTTTTTTTTACTTTTTAGGATGCATTTCATTGTTCTTGCAACTGTGGCAGGGCTAGTCACTGGTTCTAGATGATTGCTATTATTTATGTGACACCATGAGCCAATGTGCAAAAATGGGGAAAGGGTGTTTTGGATGGATAGATAGATTTCACTTAAGTTTCATTGTTTCTAGACAGGTATTGTGCTCAAAATTGTTCTTAATGTTCTAATTATTATAATATGTCCTTAAATTCTATCAATACATATTGCATGTATTAATTCATTATTTAATTATGCTAAGATGTATTTCCTGATATTTGCATTTGTCTTTGTGATTGCCTTTGGGCCTAAGTCATGACTATTTCACTTTTACGTACATTTATTAAGGTATTTATACTGGGGTATGTGCTTCTACATGCCTGATGATATTTTAATGTAATTTGTCTTTCTGGACTGGATCTTTATTTCAGAAGGTTTTATACAAACATAGCAGTCCTGTTATTGCTTTAAAATCTCCTTTGAGGATTAGAGTTCTGTATAGGCCATTTTAGAATCAGATGAATAGCCTAGATTCCAGGCAAAGAACACATTTTCTCTCTCTATCTACGCAATCCAGATAAAAACTCTATTGTCTATCTCTGCCCCAGCTAACTGAGCCATTTTCCTATTAAACTTTTTAAAAGTCAAGTTTTTAAACAATGTATACTGATTCTCTTAGCAAATATAAGATGAAATATTCATCATTCTCCATTCAGATCCAAGGATTTCACTCTGCTTGTTAGACCATCTTTAATCTAGATATAATGGGGAAAATAATTTCAGTCAGCTGGACTATTTTACCATAAAACATCAAAAATTTTACAAAGAATGCCAACTGAAAAAAAAATTCAATTAATACTTAACAGATACATATAAATGTAACTGATTTAATGATCTAAGTTAAATAATTAAACTTTGAGATTGCATTATTTATTGCATTGCTTTTGCATTAGCTTATTCCCTATGTAGTTCTCTTAACAATCACTTCTTCATACTACTACTAAAACGTTCCCTTTTGTTGTTGTGTCTTTCGGCTTTTCCCGGTTAGGGGTCACCACAGCGGAATTCCGATCTGCTAATAATAGGCAGTAGATTTTTACATGCCGAGTTGCCAGCCCTGACACACAACCTTCAACAAAGGTACGCCCATTCACGCATGTCTCCATACAGAAGACGCTCTAGCTGAGAATCAAACAGGACAACGTCTTACCGTGCGGCGACAACGCTACCGGAACACCACCACCGCAGTAATAAAACATTCCCTTTTAAAGAGTATATTTGCTGGGAATGTATATATGATTATACAAACTGCCCTGCTCTGTACAATCAAGAATTGATGCTGCACATATATATATTTATATATATATATATATATATATATATATATATAATATATATATATATATATATATATATATATATATATATATATATATATATATATAGATATATATATATATACATATATATACATTATTTGATTGCACTAGTATGTATTTCCTCATATTCTAATTTGTATTTGTGATCATCTTTGAGTCTAGGTCATGACTTGAAAAGAGTCCTTCGACCAGCTGACTTTCCCAGTTAACAAAATTAAAACAAATAAATATTTTTGTAAAACAGATTGAACCATAAAAGAAGAGCTTTAATATATGAAAATCTGCACAGACTGAACCATCTGGCCTCAGAGAAACTCATCTGGTAAAATATTCTTAATGAGAGCTGTAATTTAATGAAAGAAACTAGCAGCATTCATTAGCATAACATGGAAGCAGGAAAATGACTGGTACATATAAAATTGCCACGGGCATGCCTTCTTATCAGATGCTATAAAATGCTAATTAAAGGGTTTTAAAATTATTGTTCAGTAGATGGAAACGCATACATTTTAATCTACAGTCCTCACAAACATTTAAAAACCCAGTACTCCCCTCTTTAAACAACAGTAACACTTTCGTTCAAATTATTGGAAGCAACTTTTTGAAAACCTTTCAGCATAACAAAAGATAGTAATAGGAAGGAGGACATTTGTGTAACCGTTTGCAGTTTCATTGTTATAAACCCATTAATCTATACATAAAATATAAATAGACCATGTGGTGTCTGAATTTAATTTTGTAATAATGATAATAATAACATTGTTAGAATAGAAGAGAAAACATAGCAATATTTGTAGGCTGTTACAGTTATATATTATTGTTATTCATTTTCTCCTTAGCCTGTATCATCACAGTTTATTATCGTTTTTTGTTTTTTTTTGAGGAAGTGAATGAATGTAACTAAATGACTTGGCCAGGATCTTACAGTACGCACAAGGAGGTTTCAAACTAGTGTCTACTGCATATGACCTATTCGTAGTTCATAAAGTTAACTGTTAGGGGATACTAGCACACTAAAAATAATTACTTGTACAGCTTTCCTAGTAAACACTTGAGAAACTTTCACACCAGTTTATGTTCAAAGCCGAAGTGTCGTAGTATGAATTTTACAAGTGCTGATATCCAGTGCTGTTTTTTTATTCATGTTGCAGTATTTCAGAATTGAAGACCAAATGTAGACCTCAGAAATGCAGGTTAGATGCATGCCGATACTTTACTAACATTGCAGTAAATTAAATGTAAGATTGAACCATGAGACTTCCTTACATGCACACCAGCCTTATAAGAGCTTCTTAAAGCATTACTACATACTTTACTGTTTATATCACCCCTTAAGATAAATGCATTACAGACTACAGTGACAACAAATACTGTATTCTATGTACCATCATATACTTACATACACATGATACATGTGTAAAAATAAAACAAAGCAATGTCATATTTGTCCGATAGTAGCTATGTAAGTAATCTTTGCTATGTGTCATTCCATATGGAAAGCCTTCCTGTTCTAGAAACACTAGAGTTTCTAATAACAGATGAAATCACAGTAGATGTTGTGTTCAGGAATTTCAGTGTCATCTGTTGATTCAGGTGGTATATATTGACTTGCAAAATATCACATTCATGGCAACTGTACTTCTTTAGAAAAGTCTTCTTGTCTAACAATTTATTCACTTCTTGCTTAGTACTGCCCCATAATTCTTTAAGAAACATCAGTTTTTTTCAGTGGGGAGGAATTCAGTACGGTATAAAAGTCTGCAGTTACACAAAGGTGGAATTTTCATTGATGTCACAGACACCTTTGATACAGTGGACCACTCCCTCTAAGTATCTCTCATTTTACATTGAATAAGCAACAAGGCATATCAGTTCTTTAAAAATGTTCCTATTAGATGAAACATTTTTGTCAAAATTGCTCAGACCTTCATCTCAAAAGTCCCTATACATAAAGGTGCTTCCTTCCCCCTAAACTCAGTACTCTCCCTAACTTTCTCCTGCTACATCAACAACCCTTCAAAACTTAACCCCACACATCTAATGATACTCTCTGCAGATGACATGGTTATTTCAGGTCCAGCTCCTGTCTCCAAATAATGAAACAGCAAAACTAGTAGGAGTTATTTGTCACTATTAGTGCACTGCATTGCAAATAAATAATACTAAATAATTCCAAAGCTAAAGACTTGGCCTTTGGAACCCCCCCCCCAAAAACATTGCTCAGTCCTCAAAGACTGGCAAATTATTGACAACTGACAACCAACAACCACTAGATACCACCACATCCTTCAAATACCTAGACCTTTGGCTTGCTCCTATATTAAGCCTTCCATTCTTTATAGAAAAATCATGGAAAAAGCAGCCCTGTTCTTGGCATGTAAACTCTAACAGTCTCTTTCTCTAGCTGTCACAGAAGCTATTTGTAAAGACATATCCATAGCACAGTAAGAATATGGCCTTCTAAGCATTACTGCCACATCTAAAAGGAATCTCTCCTCACTTTCAGCAGCCTCTAAAAAGATATGCTACTTCATCTTGCTTGCAACTGGAATAGAACACCACCACTGTGTTCTCAAAAAAGGCTAGCTGTCTACCAATCCTGAAAAGATCTGATCTAATTTTCTGCTTTGTAATACTTAAACTGCTCACCCAGAACTCATTCTCAGCCCTTGCCAACAGATTTACCATAAAGGAAAGAATCTCTAGCCTATTAGCACAGATCAAACTTGTACCTTCTGTCCATATCACCCCCTCAACTGAAAAGAAATGCAACAGACAAAGCTTCTCAGTCAAACTATTTGCAGCCATTCCACCTTCCATAAAGGAGTTAATCAATTTCACAGCCTTCAGAAACATACTTATGCAACACCTACAAGAAACATCCATGTTTCAAAGTCTTGGGAACATATTTCACACAGTATTATGTCCTGACATAATTATTTGATTGTTAACATATTTCATCTTCATTTTAATTGCACCTGCATTCTTATCCTCTGCAAGCTTTTGTCCCAGTCTCCTTCAATAAAAACATCACACTGAATGATGTTTGACGACTTTTATTAGATTTCCATAAACAATTTTGTTAACCAACATTTATTAATTACAACTTACACAGTATGATTGTTATTAATCACAGTATGACCTCCAGGTAATGTTAACTAGGACAAGGTGACCGAATAAGCAGCATCCATACCTCTGCTTGCTTATTTACTTATGAAGCAGCGTCCTATTACTCACTTCATTTACACTTTATTGTATTACCATCCACCCAATAAGCAGTGTCGTTACCTCCACTCGCATAATTTACTTATTGAGCAGCGTCCAACTGGACACTTTCCTTTTCCAACTCATTGAACAAAACATCCAACACCAGCCGGGGAAGAGAAGAGGGCAAACCTGCCCCTCTTCTCCGCCCACCAGCCTGACCAGGCTGTTCCCCCTCCCATTTACCAAAGTTCCAACAACCTAATTGCCCTTGAAAAGGCATTAAGCACAGCATCATTCAGTGTACTCTATCCTCTCTAATCAAATTGTATCTGTGTCCTCACCTCCCAAGGCTCTATGATTGAACTAGTCAAATTAGCCAATTAACTAGAATGCTGAAATTAAAACACTGATCCCACTCCAATGCTAAAGTGATCAACTATAACCTTGTCACCCTCTATATATAACTAAAGTGACACTCACCTAAGAACCCACAGTAGCTTCACAATGATTCCAAGTCATTACTCGCCAACTGTACCACACCAACACTGAACTCAAAGCCACATAAAAACAAATTCAGGAACAATTGCCCACTATCATGCCTAACTGAAGCCCCATTTTACTGCCCCATGGACATAATATCCATATGAAATTTCCTTTTCAGAATCATTTTTAATAGCAATTCAACTGCACACCAACTACCCAATGTAATGAGAAAACATTTAATGTCATCATAGCATATGCTGAGCAACAAAACACCCTCTAACTGACTTCAATACACCTATTACACAAGAAAAACACACCACCTGAACTGTAACCCAGTAACCTCCATTACCTTCATCAACCCTCACCACACAAGCTATCCCGTCAATGGCCACTATCAGTCAATCCTCAACCTATTAAACTTACCCCAACCCTACCGCCAATGAAACCCCCTAAACTGGATTACGTTCATGTACCATTTTCACCTGTCTAAGTATACTACTCGCCATCATCGACCGACTGAACAACCCTACCTTGATCCCAACGTGGACGAATACCCAGTCTTTCTCACCATCTCCCACCCAGAGGCAACTGCAACACAAATTTAATCACTATGACGATGCCCTACAATAAGCCATCCTTATAAAGGGAGCTCCAAGCCCCTGCAACACCAGTTTAACCAAACTTGCAATGCCCTGCCATAAACCCACCTTAAAGATACCCTAAACTCCAACAGCAAACCTAAACCATGGCTTGCTTAAGGCTCCCTACTTCTTTTAACCACACAGCCCCTGTTCCTGCAACATTCCCTAACATCCCCGTACACCTACCATGCCTTAGCAAGTTCACACCAAAAGGTGATTCCTAACCCAGTTACACTTGCATAAACCTCTTAAGTTTCTCCCTACCATTACCTCATTTCCTCCCAGTAAACCTTCATGTCCATACAACCCTTTCATCCCTCACCCTCTTAATTCCCACTACTATTTCTACCTAACCACCACCTGAAGATGTCCCTGGAAAAACTGGTTTGTTACCAACCCTCAGTTCCTTTTGTGGGCCAGTTAGTTGTGTTGTACTACATGCACATATAGATTCCTACAGAGTTATATCAGACTCTGACAGTAATTTATTTCTTACTTTGCCATTTTAATACCACAAATAATTCAATTTTACATCAATGAATATAAATCATGCATCAAACCACATTCGCAGTCTTTACCTCAAGGCTTTATTTCACTCACATATGTCTCTGTAGACTATAAAAATGGTGCATATATGGCAGGTTTTTTTTGGATTACAGTACTTTTTAAATTTATCTTTCATAACATCTAAATCAATTTGTGTTCTGCAGTAAGATTAAACTTATTAAATACTTTAATAGCTGTAGCTGGCTTATCTAGTGTCTGGTGCCACTCCCCAGTTCATCATCATGTAACTGTAATTTGGGAGCAAAAATAAAAAGGCAGTCCTTTCTCTGATCTGACACTCAAATCACTACTTTTTTAAAAAGCTAACGATACTAGGTCCTCCTCTACAGACCTCAAGTCTAGCTCGAAGAACAAAAAAAGTTCTACTTTTAGAACTTATAACAAGTCATTATAATAGCACACCAAACACTGAAGCAAGCACTTTGGTCCTAACAGCAAAAGATATACAGTGCTGAAATTCTTTTGCATAGTGGCACCCTAACATCTTGTGCTTGAGGCAGCTACCCCCTTTGTCCCACCCTTTATGTATTTCTGTTGCAAGGTGTGTGAGGTATACCTTCTTACTTTTCCAGCTATACCAGAATGCTGAATTTCTGCTATCATTATTTTCAGCATTGCCCTAGAGAACCACAGATGCTAGCAGAGTGATCCGCAATATGGTTTAGAATTTTAACTGATTTAAAAAGGAAAATGGCTTTATCTGCAATATTATCATCCCAAGCACTTTTAGATGTGATATGGCTTCGATATGTTACATTTTTAAGCTACTACTCTTTTTTGTATACATTTATTTAAATGGCATTTTATTTAGAGTCAGATTTTCACATACTGAAAGTCATTTTCTTTGATTCCTAAACATTGGGTCTCAGGGCAGTTTATCCAAGTAATAACCATTTCCTGTAGGTCTAGTTATGCTTGTGGTACTTTTGTTTTCCTTCACCTTTTGGTAACCTTAAAGGGAAACACATTAATAGGTGAAGGGTATGCATTTAAACAGTTTGCTTATTCTGTAACCAGATCTCAGAAGCAGCCATACTTATCGGTAAATAATATTTCTCAATTATGTGATGATGAGTGCTTTATTCACATTGTGGTATTTCAGACTTGGTGGCTGAAGACATATACCGATGAGACAGGCAAGATGCTTCCACAATTAGTAGTAAATAAAGCTGGCAATGATATTTAAGGTATAACCATGCAACAAACTGCATGTACATTGGCCTTATAAGTCACTCTTAAAGTTATGATTTAATATACATTACAGCTGACAACTTTTGCTATGCCAAGCAAATAAGATTAAGGGTCTAATGGAATGTGGTGGATAATGACATTAATCTTGCTAATTGAAACGTCATATCCGTCAAGTGATTGAGTAGCTCAGAACCAAGTCAGTAATATCGGGTCTATGGTTAATGTTAAGGATTAATATGATGTCATAAAGCAGTTTGTCTGTTACAGCTGCTATCCATATTATGATAATGGTCCATGAGTACATGTAGCTGCCCTCACTGAACTCCTTCCTCACTGTTCCACTACCAGGATACAAGCCTCAGTAATAACATTCTTGGTGGTGCAGTTGTTGATACATGACTTCACTGCACAGAACTTGGAATCTTTATCTTGTGTGCTCCTATTCTAATGCCAGGCTTCTAATACTCTTTGCTAAGCTGATGACTTATTCAATGTATGGCAGCACACACTATTTAATCAGTGCCAAAAGAGTGCGGATTCCACTGCTTAGAGTTCACTCCTATCCTTATCTGACTGGATTAATAAATTGGTTACTGTTACTTCTGGTGGTCAGTCACAAAACATAATTTGTATAATGGATTTACTTGCTGTGATTAACAGCTTCTTTGCACTCCCAACTACTTGCCAAAATAATAAGTACAAAGGCAAGCACTGGGCAGCATGCCATGATAAATACATCTCCCCTTTGTCACCTCAGAGATTTATGTCAGCAGCAGTAAAAACAAAGCCAGACATAAACTCAATTGTTTCAGTAAATTATAGATGAAATGCTTTAAAGGGCACTATACAATTAGGGTATATTATTTACAATGCATTGTACTGATATTGTTTTTGTCTTCCTTTGCGGTTTAAATACAATGAATACCCACTGTATACCTATGTTGCTGTATGTGTCTTGCCACTATGACATACCTATTAATTTATAAATGTACTGCAGCCAACAGTAGAGTTCAAAGCTTACACATTACCAACCCTGAGTTATGTGGATGCTACTTGTCATTCTCTACTGTTGGTCTAACTGTTGGAAAGGCAAAACATGCACCTACAGAAGATCCTTTCACATGATGGTATAAGAGTCTCCAGTGGTAGTTAGATGATATATTACTCATCTCCAGTGGTAGTTAGCATCAGTTAAATATTCTGCAAACAAACATGCAGCTCAGTGCAAATTATCTCACTCCCCTTAAGTCAGTAATTATAACAAGCTTGTTAGTATGTTGTTGTTGTATCTTTCGGCTTTTCCCGGTTAGGGGTCGCCACAGCGGAACTCCAGTCCGCTAATGATTGGCAGTAGATTTTTACGTACAGAGTTGCCAGCCCTGATGCACAACCTTCAACAAAGGTATGCCCATTCACTCATGTCTCCACACAGAAGACGCTTTAGCTGAGAATCGAACAGGACAAAGTCATACTGTGAGGCGAAAATGCTACCGCAGCACCACCACCGCAGTTAGTATCAGGTTAAAAATTCTGTAAGCAAACATTTGTTCAAGAGCAAATTATCAAACTATCAAAAAATTATAACATAGAGGATTTTGATTGGGTTACCTATCATAACCTGCTTACTATGTGTTTGTTTGAGACATGGATGCTAGGAAATTCACCTTGAGGGAGAAGCTCATAATTAAAGGTTATGATTGGAGACCCGATTATAATTCTTTGTAGTGCATGGAGTCTGCTCCATGTATAACTAGTTCCAAAAAATAAAAATAAAAAAAGGTAAAGAAAAAAGTGCTTAGCTGGCCTCCAAAGCTATAAAGCACTTAGTGAGCACTGTCAGGAAGGCAGTTTAAAACAGTCCCTTATATTTACAAGCCCCTTGCCATGCCTCTATCTCTCTCTCTCTCTCTCTCTCTCTCTCTCTCTCTCAAATATCCATATTTTTGCAGAATGTCCAGATTTTCCTCAAATCTTTGGTCAGCTTCTCATAAAATATTTGGTTTTCAGACAAACCACTGAGGATTGAAGTTACTAAATAATGGCATTCATTTCAGCTTCAGACTTTGTATCCTTCAGAACATGCTGGTAAACACACACATCCTGCACTAGCTACTTTGTAAGTTTATGAAAGGAAGTGAGGGGCAACGTATCTATACAGACAGCAGGCAGAAACAAATTTGCCACTTTCTTTTGCTGGTCAGTACTGGCAAATTTGACTGCCTAGGGTGAGGCCTGAACTTAACAAGTTAAGCAGGGGGTGCTTAATGTTTGTTAAGATGGAATCTCACACTATAGTAGTATTTAACTGATTTGAGTTTTTCCAGATAAGGGGGTGAAATCACCAAGCTCCCTGCACTACAGTTTTGCTAATGGATTTATTAGCATATTAAAAACTAGTTTTAAAAATGCCTCAGTTTATTTAGAATCAGACAGCACCTTAAAATGCAACTAACACAGTCTAAAGGGAAATAAAGATTCTGTACATACTTTATGATAATCCGTGGGTGACTATCACCATTGTGTATATATATATATATATATATATATATATATATATATATATATATATATATATATATATATATTTACCCATTATCATCGCTGTCAGTATTTTATATCTAAAAAGGGCTAGAGGCCTGTTTAATCCCTCATTTGATCAAATTTTAAAAATAGGAATAAATTGGAAGAAAACAAAGCCATCCTGTCATTTCAACAGACTTTGTGTATTAATGTTGGTTCTTTGTCTCTTTAAAAAAATCTGGAAAGTCTTACTCTAAAGGTCTGAAACTGTATATATATTGTAAGTGTTCACCACGATGATAGTATAAATCAGTCATTGACCTTACTGTAAATAGCAGTAAAGCTCAAGGCACTTCTTCCTTTAATATGTTTAGACACAGGATGTGATAATCAGTCTTTTTGCTAAAGTAATTTTTTTCAGTTTATTTTTATTTAAATTTGTTAATCAGGTGATGCACTGATCATAAATGACCAGTTTAGTCTCAACCCAGGAAGATGATAAAAGATGTATAAGTCAGCTAAAGCAAGATTGCAAAGAGATTAAATGGCAATTATATAAAATTATTTACAATAAAGCAGGATTAAAGGAGTATACACAACAGTATTATACAAAATTTACAATATGGAGAAAAGTGAATAATATGACATTCAAAGTGTAAGAGGATTACAGATGCACAGCCATGTATTATTACCACTTACTGAGACCAGTAGAATCACATCAGAGTAAAGACAGTGTACACACAACTATGAACACTATTTTGTTCATAGGACATCAAACACAAGTTAATGCATAAGATGCCAGGTTGCAGAATGCATGATACGCCATTGTCAAAGCAGATTCTTATGTCTATTTGCATGCATATGCAACCACCACCTGCTTTGCCAGCATGTGTCACTGATGTACATGCATTTCTCAGCATTATGGTAATGGTAAGCCTTCCCCAAACCTAGACATTTTCCATTGCAAGTTTAGTTCAGGATCATCTTTGTTAAATGGTAAGTTGGACATCCAGTTGTTAGGTGTAAATGTTGTACTTAACCATACATCAGAAAGCAAGCTGGCTTCAAGATTATGATGCATTGTAGTATGACAAGCTGGCATCATGATTATGATGCATTGTAGTATTTTTGATATTAGACTACATCAGTCAAAGTGGTAGTATTTTTACTGGCAAAATGACTACTAATAAAACCACCATGCATTATTTATTTATTTATTCATTTGTTTGTTTAAATAATTAAATTTGTTTTCGGGGACAGAACACTAGTCCAAATGGTTGTTTTAGGCCTGCCCAGTAAACACAAAAAAATTAACTTTTTGCCATAACGGTCATACAATTAAAAAAAAAAAGGAAAGTAAGTTGTAAATTGAGTAAAGAGTCAAATTAATGTATAGCAGAAACTGCGCTACTTATAAAACAAGTCCTACAAGATGCTGATAAATTCATCAATATGATATATACTTGTAATAGAAATGAATGCAATGTAGCTGGGTCTTACTAAATTATTACAACTGAATATATAGTTGGTGAAGTTCCCCATATTGAAGAATGTAAAAGTGTTTTCTTAAAGTAGTGAGTTTAGTGTATTTTGTAAAAAAGTTGCTGAATGTAGATTATAGCTTGAACATGTACTGATCATGTAATATGGGCAGTAGTGAAGTATGAACCTTATGTCTCAATTTGGCAACAACAGGTACCAGTTTTAAATCTGCACTGCAGACATCAGTTAATATCTGTTATTTATAGATTGTGGCCTCATATTTTGATCATGTTACTTCTGAACAATGTGTAAGAAGGCTGCCTTAAGATCATACAGCAAATGTGCAATGTTGCCTCAGATAATGACCAATACCAGCTTCCTCCAAATAAGCTACACACTGAACAGCTGTACAGCAGAGTTATAGCCACTGCCTTCCCATCCTTTCTACTCACTGCCATCTTATTAAGAGGTGCTGAACATTGCTCAAGATAATGTTACACGCACACACACACACACACACACACACACACACACACACACACATTTTCCCAATAGGGGTTAATGATATATTTTTTATGTCAGTACCTCTTTTCCTGTTTTTAATGTGACTCATTATCACTAGCTAAAATGATCTAACACATGAAGAGCACCATTGCATGCCATATTAAAAAAGTCAGTTATAATAGAACTTAAACAGTTAGTCTTCAAAGGTCAAGGACATATATTCCTACCCTAATAAATCATTTACCAGTCACAAGCTGTTGAAGTTAAAAAATGAAATTCCTTACATAAAATAATTAAAATTGGCAATGTAGTTTGAAGATTAATTATATACACAGATGCTAAAGATACATAATTGCTCAGAAGAGAATACAGAACTATTTCACTAATCAATTCTGGGAATTAATTCCCTGAATTAGTGTTGCAGGCTATAGCATCATTGTATATAGTCTACTACAGAATATACAGGATTGACCTGCTTACATTTCTCAGACTAAATGACAATGAAGTATCTATTACCCATCAATGTTGAACATTAAAGCAGTACCGATTTAACATTATTAACTACAGGAAATGCATTAATCTTGAGCCTGGATAAACCAACTTAAAGGCTACTTGCTCCTAGACATGGAGGTAAACTCTGGAATGCAAACTGTGTCAGACTTTTTAAAACAGTAACTGAATCTAAGTCAAATCTATATAGCAGGACATCTTTTTAACCCACAGAACCAGGATACTAGCCTTCAAATTGCCTGATAGTGACGGATAGGTGTATGTAGTCTGCCGTTCCCATAATCCTCTTTTATTATTTCTTAATAACAGAAGCCTGTTGCACTGTCCTCTTATCAGCAATGCAGAGCATGGTTACTCCCCTCTTCAGTTACCTGCTTACTCTGAATTTCCATTTTTCTTTCTATTATTTCCAATGATATTTTATACAGTTGTTCCTAACTTTAAATTTTCTCAACATTTTAAGAAAACTTTAAATGTAGTGCCTATGTCAACCTACTCTTGAACTATGTCTTTGTCATTAAGCATTTTTTTCAGAACTAAAGACTTCTTGTCATACATCCCTAAGATTAGAATTTGCATATGTTGTCTTCAGATATTGCTAGCTTTCAAAGTTATGGCTCTATATTTTATTTACTAAATGTTTTCTTAACTTTGCTAAACTTTATGTCAGCTCTATGGAACACACACCGATTGAGTCCTGAGTATGAAGCAGATGAACCGGTTTGGCTAGTGGCTTGGATACTGCCTGAGGATGAGCTAGGAATTATAAAGTATCTAACCTTTTGCCTTTTTCAATAGTAGTAGGCAGAGGAGTGCTAATGTGGACCTAATGCCACAGCTCCCAGTCGAAACTAGTGGCACAAGTGTCACTGATATATTGCCAAACTAGCAAACAATTAAAAAAAATATATAGTTTAGCAGTAAACCCAACATGTTATGGAAGAGAAAGACATTTCTTATTCTCCCTTCACAGGAAGTAAAACATTCTCACCAAGAAACGCAGCTCTTTTTATACATACATTCATTCAGCTTAATTAATAGCAATGAATAACTACCAACACCAAGAAAGCACCCCTTCTTAATAAGGAAGCATGATCATTCACATAAACAATTGCAATGCCTAATAAGCATCTTAATTTCTTCTCATTATATAATGCATGTTTTCAAATAATTTTTCCAATCTTTAATAATACAAATTGCCAAGGTGATTCAATGTTGAGATCCCATGGGTTTTATTTCAAAATTAACCTTGTCTACAATATGAAAGTATGTACTTTATTGCGGCATATGCAAGGTCACTATCACTAAACACTTCAAACCTTTAACCTTATACTGATGTATAGGTTTACAAGAGAACCCACTACACAAAAAGATGCACATTTTTTACATCTCAACAATGTTCCTGTGTTTTAAATTTCACTTTACAGTTAGTTTGTTCAATATGACACTTTCATGGAGAAAAAAATTCATCTGACAACATACTCTTAGATGCCTCATGAAAGGATAGAAGAGTTAATGATAATAAATATTGTTAAAGATTGCATGTTCATAATGATCATATTAGTTCATTGCATCAGTTATGCATATGTTGTTAACCTTACATGATGTTGTTGTTGTTGTCTTTTGGCTTTTCCCCGTTAGGGGTCGCCACAGCGGAACTCCAGTTCGCTAATGATTGGCAGTAGATTTTCATGAACGCCGAGGTGCCAGCTCAACGTTCAACCTTCAACAAAGGCATGCCCATTTACGCATGTCTTTTGAACGCCCACCCAACCACGGGGAGGACATGCAGACTCCACACAGAAGGCACTCCCCGCACTCCAGCCAAGAATGAACGGGAAAATCTCTTGCAGTGAGGTAACAATGCTACCGATGTAAAATTCTGAAAAATGATTTCTTTCTTTTTTGGAATTGTTAATTGTTTGTATCGAAGACTTGTTCAAGGATGTTCATTTTGCATAAAAAATAATATTGACTCAGTCTAAGATGTTTGCCATTTATACTAATTTGTTTGCATCTCAATACAAATCTATAAACATTGTACCTGTTACAACTAAACATTCTAGCACACGTTGTGTGTAGTTTCGGTAGCGCCAAATCCCTTGCAACTGCCATGTGCATGCTCACCTGGCAACTTCACTAGAAACACTGGAGGTTAGGGTGGTATTAATCAGAAACACCAGTCATTCTTAACATAATAGACCCATACACATGCATGCTCTTCTCTTCTCTTCTCATAGTAGGTAAGTGCACAGACCAGTAACCATAACAATTTTTCTGTGAAGAGCAAGAACCTCATCTTGTAGAGGGTTATACTGGAAAAATGTTTCAATATGTGATGGTTCCAGAGAAGACTGAAGATCTGGGGAGTGTAAGGGTCCAAGGTCAGATAATGAGATAATGTCATGCATGGGTTTGCATTTCATGAGCAACCACAGTTGCCTTCTATATTTATATCTTCAAATGTGATATCAAAGAGGAAACATAATTTCACATACTTAATTCATTACTTAATTTATTTTCTGAGCAGGATAGCAGAACTGATAGCCAGCAGAGGCTTCGAGAGAAAAGTTCCAGAAAAATACAGAGTCTAAGTAATTACATAAGGATAAGCATGTGATAAGTATGCTTAAATACACTGAAGCAGTTTTAACTGTAATTCAGCCATTTCAGCAAAATCTTTTAAGGGAGAATTGCATAATGTCCTTCCAGATTTCATGTAAAAAAACATAAGATGATTATTCTGAATGTGTTGTTCCCAAACTATTCTGAATTACAGCATTTAAACTCCTGCATTTCATATGATAAAGTTTTTCTCACATTTTTACTAAATTTCAGCATTTTATACAATCTTTATAGAGTCCCTTTTATGGATTTTAATAAGTTTATGAACTTGCATATGAGCTGAGCATTCTGAAAGATTCCCCAACCTATTACTAACTGAAGAATTTATGACTACATTGCACATTATTTGCAAAATGTAGTACTTGGGAGGTTGACTAATGAACAACTGCATAGTAATTTCTACCACCCAATTCCATGTGCTTGATGTGTAGAGTTTTCCACTTATACTTTATGAATTCATATTCATTGTTTGCGGTCAGAGCAAGCCACCTCCCAAATTAATGTTTACTGTTTATTTTCCAGGGTCACCTGACCCCCATCTGCAAATTTCTCATCAGTGCATGCTTTCCAGGTCTGTCTTCCTCATCTTCTGAATATATCTTCAGTGTTCATCCTTTAAAAGAGCACTACAATAAATTCCAGATTTTTTGTTAGTCAATCATCGTTATCGTTTAGCAAAGACTTCCTCAGGACAGCATTTATTATCTCAGTTCTCATTAAATAACTAAGAACAACAGATATTGTGTACTGCCAGCCAAAAAGAAATTAATGGATATTTTAAAAGTATCTCTTATAACTTTATTAAGCTGTTGATGCAGCTGAGCATTTGTAGCCTAGTCACATGTTCTCACATTGGAATTACCAAGAAATGGCATATTATACCCCAGGAAATTACATGTTTTTACATAGTTTGGTCTCCTTTCCATAAGGGCCTGAGTGGCCAGAGTGGGGATGTACTAATGATTGTCCATCCAGTCATCCAGGTTGTGCCTGAAAAGGGTGAGGGAAATGCTATGCTTTATATCCAAGAGGAGTCTGCTCCATAAGACAGGTATTCTCTGTGATAGATATCAGTCATGACAGCATGTCCTACTTAAGTTATGGTAGAAATTTAGATTTTTTTTAGTGGGTGTTTAGGGAATTATAGCTTTGTGAATGTGTAAAAGGCTGTATAGGACCAGAACTTTTGAAGTTCTGTAGGCAAGGGAGACATCCCCTCCCAAAACTTGATAGGAAATAGAAAAGAGTGAGACCATTTTAAGGTAGTCAGAGTAGCTCAAGGAGGACACGCCCTCCATTGTTTTTGGAAGGGAACACTGCAGTCTCCCAAGCTGAGTCATGTACCTAGACAAGTATGTACCAAAGCAGGAAATTATGCTCAATTATTGACCTGATACTGGAGGAGTAAAAGAGGACAATAACTTCTGCTAATTACTCTTTTATATATATTTTATAATACACTGTTTCTTTCTAATATTGTATAGGTTGTTAATACTGGGATTCCACTAAATCTTATTTTTTTTAATTTGGCTCTGTATTTATGCCTTATGGGGAATAAGGCTTCAATACTAGTTTGGAGCAGGGCATAGACTTTGTCACTGGATATGGCATTATCTGATGTGGGGTCAGCAAAGGGAGCAGATTATTTGAACTTCATCAGGTCATAAGTTAACTGAAGCAGATTTATCTTAGAGTACTCTCTGAAGAGTAAAGGATTCTGCAGAAACCCCAGTATCATTCTTAAAGTGTTACAGCACAGTGATCATATTTGACCAGTGATTTGGCAACTATAGGCAATGAACATAGAGAGGCTATATTGGTGTTGACTATCTTTGAGCCCTTTACTGGGACTTGGACTTGTTGGTCCAAATGAGTTGGCACTAAAGAGATCCATGAATTTCTGTGTATACCTATCTGTTGGTACGGTACATAAATTCCCCAGTTAATGAAGGGATAGTTGGTTCTATACTGGGGGATGTCAGTTTGTTTAGATAAGCCTCATGATCTGCTGGTATCATGGAGGGAGTACTATAGTTGGCTATGATGGAGTACTGGGTTTTAATTTTTGTGAAATGTTTATGTAAGAGCTCAAGGTCATTGTCTTGCATTATGAATTTAGAGGCAAAATGCTTTTTTAGGAACACTGATAGGCTTAGAAGTGCCTATATGGAATGTAATTTTTGTTAAGGCTTCTAGCATTGAGCAGAGCTACCTTAATATATTTTTGATTGTGGCTGACAATGTAGCCAATTTGAGGAGATTGACCTTGCTAAAAAAAGGTATTATGGGAGACTAAAAAGTCTTAGCCAATATATGGAAGCCTTGAAGTGAGAGATGCAAACCATCCCTAACAGAGCAGCAGGGGCTGTCAAACATCTGTTCTCGGGCTGTCTATATATTGGTTCCCCCCAGAAATCCACCAGTAGCTAAGCCAATAATTAAAGCCAATTATCTTCTTTCTGTACTGATGCTTCATTTTTGGCAATGTTAGGATACTATTCAGTACTAATGTCACACCATTTTTACATGCATATTTTGAGAGCTCAGTCTTGTCTTGATTTATATGGTCTAAGGACGTGCATCTCAGATCAATCACTCCCATATGTATAATGATCAGGTCATAACTGGACCTTGGGTGAAAGTACTTCAGGACCCTAGTGGTACTCCAGATCCTGGCACATGACGGGCAGCTAACCATCACTCTGCCATTGCTTAGACAGGTTTGTAGCAATGTGTGTATCTAACTATAGAATCACGTATAACCAGGATGTTGCTAAGTGAACTATCTTGGTGTTGCTGCCATAAGGACTTATGCATGTTAGCTGAATGACCCCCTTTTTGGCTGCATTAATTCTAATGTTGAATTTTGACATATGTTGGTTAAAAGCTGTTGTTGCCAAGTACTGCGAAGAAGATAGGTTTGAGGTCTTACACTGATACCTAGACTTAGGACATCCAAGAGACAGTGTAGAGATTTTTTTTAACAACATCAGCATAAGAAAGTTTTGCATTTGCAGAAAGTGGATATTGTTGGGGAGCAACAGTGTTCTGCTCATTGCATATAACTGGTTGAGCGAGGGATGCATCCAGCTGAGTTAAGTACTTATACTTCTCTCAGACAGAGTGCTTTGGGTTAAGTAACAATTAATTTTCAGTCAGCATGAAGCAGTTCTAATACTGTCTTAGGATTCTTTAAGGATGGCAATAGAAAGGGGGTTACTCTGTAATCTCTGCTTGATGGCCAGTGCTACCAAATGAGAAACGTGTGTAAGGAGCTAAAGAGGGCCTTGGGGAAGTAATAGAGAAGTTTCCTGGACTAGGGATAAGTTCAGCACAAAACTGCATAGTTCAGTGCAGCTAGTATCTAGGGTCCCCTGAAAGGTGCAGCTGAGAGGAAATATACGTAACTTGGCACAAGCCATTTAGAAAGAGAAAAGGATATGTAGCTCATAGGAATTAGAAGGATGCACGTTTTCATAAATACAGAAAAGGTACTATTTTCTTGTGTGCATTACCCCCCCCCCCCGGCACACCTCATGTGTGCTAACCCTAGCCCAACCCCTGCCCCTAACCCTACAAACTTACATTACTAAAAACCCTTTCCCTAATAATACCATACCATGATCTCAGTTATGTTGTTGGTGTGATACAAGGTATTTTTAGTTGGACAGAATTATCAAATATTCCAAGAATCAATATTATGATTTTTCAGGTGTTTCATGCTTTCGGTGATTTTTTTTAAGATATTTTGAAATTCAGTATTTTGAGTTATAGATAATTTGTGATACGTATACATATATATTTCTTTTCTGTGCCAGATCAGAATAAAATCATTCAACCAAACCATCCTTAAAAAAGCCATAAACATATCACATGATTCAAGTCATATGATGTCAAAGTTAATCATACATACAAAAATATTTAAAAAAAAAGCAAGTCTCTCATTAGCAACACAAGTTCATAGGTTCAAAGGTTCATAGGTAGGTAATAGGCTATGGGCCCAAGGGCCTAAGTAAGCCTAGCCAACAAGGTTCCCTGGCTTATGCCACCCAAGAAAGTTTATTTCCTGTGCCCCTGTCGAGCAGAGCCACAGAAGTGATCCCCGGGGTGTATTTCCTATTTCCGTTCCACTCATCAAGATTTTTCTTGAAGAGTGCTAATAAGGAAATTTGCTTGACATAGATGGGTAGCTTGTTCCAGAGTATAGAAAGTCTCTGGGACAGGAATCTATCCCTCCAGCATGCCCTGTTTATTGTGGTGACAAGGTTTAGGTCCCTAAAGCGTGTAGATTGGACAGATTCAGATTTCTTTAGGTGTAGCATGTCCAACAGCTCTGGGTTTGACATAGCTTTATATGTTAGGCAGAGATCTCCTCGGAGTAGATGATATGCTACAGAGTAAAGCTGGAGTTTTTTGAGATGGTCAGTGTACGACATTTGTTTGAGGTCAGTAATCCTCTTTGTGAGATACTTCTGTGGCCTTTCCAGCTGCTGCAGATGTCTTGTAAGGTACATTCCAAAAGGGGCATTGTACTCTATAATGGGTCTAATGAGTGCTGAGTAGTGGGGAACATTGACCTCTTTTTTCCTGGATGCGAACCCTTTTGTGATGAGGTGTGCCACATAGAAGGACTTCCTGACTACTGTGGTGATGTGATTATCAAAGGAGAGACTACTGTCCACTTGGGTCCCAAGGGCTCTTATCACACATTTGGCGTTAAGTAGACTGCCATTTATGTGGTAGTTCATGGGTACAGAGTTTAGTTAAGTTAAAAATAGTGAATATATGTCCTAATTAATGTTTACAAAAGATATTTATATGAAAATGGTACACTTAAATAACTTTATATTTTCACACATTTTCAATATACAGTTGATCAAAATGTTCTTATTAAAATCAGGTTCTTCTGCAGTGTTGAGTTTCAATTGCCGCAACAACTCCCTTTACTTACTTGATGAAGTCACCAAGAAGAGACTTGAGGGCCACTTATATCCGTTGTTAGGGATTGACATCTCCAGATTGTGTGCTCCATTGGAGAACAGTAATTCATCTTCTGGTGGTTTCCACCATGGCCTTATATTAACTTATGCAACACAGTTCCCACTGACTCGGGACATTGTTTTCAAGAATTGGTTTATTTTGTCAGGGGACCCAGATTTGACAGAGAGAATTGGGGATGCCCAAGTGGTTGTGTATAGAAAGGACATCTGTGTCAAAAACATCTTAGGGAGGAAAAAAGGTGGTAATACCTTTGAAGAGACAGTGTACTCATTGCAAATATATCTTGGAAGGTGATAATGTATTCCTTAAAGGTTATGGATGGGTGAAACTACTACATAAGTACAATTGTAGTAGTAAGAATGTCATATATGCTGGTATTTGTCAGACATGTGCCTGTTTTTACATAGGCAAAACCAAGAATGCCTTTCAAACACGTATTTACTAGCATTTATATGACATTAGGAAAGTGAATTTAAAAAATTCACCGGCTAAACATGTCAATACCTACCCAGGTCACAATTTCAAATTCACAGTTCTTGAACAACTTACGATGGATGAGAGAGGAGGCCCTATACAATATTTACTTGAATATAAAGAACTGTTATGGCAATTGAGTGTTAATGCCAACAGTAATCCAGGACTGAATGACATGATGTCATGGACTAGTTTTTTGAAACTAAAAGCAAACTTTTTCATGTAATTTGTTAACTTTTATTATTATATTAGTAACATTATTATTAGAATATTTCACTATTTCATATAACTTATGTTAACATTTTAGGCTTGAAGTTTTTAACATTGTTAGATATTATAAGCAGTGCAACATGACTTTTGGTTTTGTATGTAAGAAAAAGGGAGTCTGTATCTTTAAATATAAATGGTGTTCAATACACATCTCTTAATGATGTCTTTGTAATGAGTATTTAAGGAGCTGAGGGGTGATACTCTGTTTTTTTCTGAAGAAGTCATCTGTAATTTGTGAAGAAAGCGCTCGACATTAAATTTTATTCTTGTTCCTGTGGTGTCAGCTCGCTTTGTGGTTTCCTAGTTTAGTACTGTTTTGTTTGGTTATATTCATACCTCTCAACCTGGAAACATCAAAAATCTGGACAAGGCCCATGAAAAATAAGAACAAATCGGTATACTGATTAAAATAAAATTTGCATACATAATTATGTAACACCGCCCACTCCAAATGGAATAGTGGAATACCAGCTTTCAAACACAAAATGAAGAACAGACAACCAAAATATGGCATCAGAGTCCCCCTGCAGCCATTCCAATGTCCCATTACTGGACTATTTGGTCTCATTTACCATAAACACTAATGTGCATACTGTTTACTTCTATAATGATTATTTGGATTTTATATTTACATTTTATAGCACAATGCACAAACACTAACAGACATCTGCTAAACAAAGCAATACTGTCTCACAATGAAAATAGACTTAGCATTAAAATACCTCTGCCCTTGAAACTCACATTCATTGAAACAACATTGAAACCCACAGCACATCCAATGAAAATTCATCTGGCCAGAGGTGAATAAAGATTACTTTTGGGCTGTTTTCAAATCATAGGCTCCTTGCACACAAAACAAGAAACATACTTGTGTTCTTTGATGTACCTTCCTGACTTTATTAAATTATATTCCTTGTATAATACAGCACAGTTGTTAGACTTAGAGCGCATTTTAAATTTATTGTTTGAACATTTTTCCAGTAGGCAATGAAACAAGATGCATGAACCAATAATGACAAAACTGCCTAATTCAGAACATTTCCATCATAAAAGTCTACTTCTACACACACACACACACACACACACACACATTGATATATATATATATATATATATATATATATATATATATATATATATATATATATATATATATATAATAACAGTAGTGTAAGCCATGGGCATATTGGACGGCTTCTCAAACTTATTTTTAATTTCAGTTTTTTGCTTGACTTACTCTGATTTGTCTTATTAGACCAACTCAATAGCTGTAAATGCACAACAAAATAAACTAGGCGAACTGCATGTTTTAAGACTTCCAATTTTTAGTCCAAGACCAAGTATTGATAGACCCTCTCCTACATTCATCTTGAAGCATCAAAACTATCATTGTAATCCAGGTGCTGTTAACTGGCCACTCTTGCTTCTCCACTGTCTGCAGTGGAAAAATATGTGTTTTATCTTGAACACTAGAAAATGTACTGTAGTTGTTTAAAAATATTTTTCTTATAATGCAGCACAGAACATAATCATTCTGATTTTCTTTTCCTGAATTTGGATTAATGATATTTTTTGCTCTTTCCACTGAGGCACAAATGCCCTTGTGCATGACATTTTCTCACTTCTGTTGTACCTGTAACAACAGCCTTGACTTGCTACACTCACCCCCTTTAAAAGTACAACAGCAAAGTACAGTATCAGAAATGCATCTACATACTGTGGGAGTAGAACCCACAGCCTTCTGCATCAAAAGCAAGTATTTAACCTGTTATGCTATTAACAATGAAAGCAGACTCAGCATCAGCAACACTAATCTTCTCTTCACCTAAACGTCTCGGCTCCTTATAAAATCCACTTGACACTCAACTGTATCTCTCAACTTTGCAGCACAAGAAATCTGGAAAAAGTCAAAATGTATTGGGGGGGGGGACAAAAGCCCCAAAACCAAGGACATATTTAAAACACTGCTTGTATAATTTTCAAAAGTTGCTAGAATAAAATGTATTACCACCATGCATTTCACTGCCAAGTCTTGGCCCCTGTGCACTACAGTCAGAGCAACATACCACTATGCCAAATCAGCAGCTTCCTGAAAGATAAGAAGACTGAAACTTAAATGACTTTCATTTAGTGAATTCAGTTCTCACTTCTCACCATAGCTCTCAACTTCTTAGCACAAAAAAACTGGACAAAGCCAATAATGGGTGAATACAGAATTCAGTTCTCACTTCTCACCATAGTTCTCAACCTCTTAGCACTAAAAAATGGACAAAGCCAATAAAAACAGAGACAAATTTCAAATACTGATCTTATAAACTTAGAAAATTTCCATTTATTTTTTGAAGAATATGAAGTCTGAAATTCTAATGCCTGTCATTATTGTGAATTCAATCCTACACTAATTTGCCACAAATATCCAGAAAGCTACAGATTTTATGAGGAACAGAACCACAGATTTTATAAGGAACAGAACAACAACACACACACACACACACACACACACACACATGCACACGCACATGCACACACGCACACACACACACACACACACACACACACACACACACACACACACACACACACACTCACACCACCTTGCAACTAAAGGAAGTTACTTAATTCTGCAGCAATTCCATTCTTGGAAACCAGCTTGCAACTTACCCAAGGAAACTTAACTTTGCAGCACACACGCATCATAATTACCATGCAGCTTTGGAAACCACCTTGCAGCTAAGGAACTTACTTAACTCTGCAGCAATCCATTAAACAGCAGCTCTGTTCTCACACACAGTCACACACCACCTAAAGGAACTTACTTAACTCTGCAGCAACCTATTAAAGGAACACACACACCACCTTGCAGCTAAATGAACTTACTTAACTCTACAGCAATTCTATTCTCGGAAACCACCTTATAGCTTACCCAAAGGAACTTAACTTTGCAGCACACACACATCATAATTTCCTCGTGGCTTCGGAAACCACCTTGCAGCTAAGAAACATACTTAACTCTGCAGCAATCCATTAAAAGCAGTTCTGTTCCTCACACACAGTCACACACCACCTGAAGGAACTTACTTAACTCTGCAGCAATCTATTAATGGAACACACACCACCTTGCAGCTAAACGAACTTACTTAACTCTGCAGCAATCCAATAACAGTGTTCTGTTCATACACTACCTTGCAGCTAAAGGAACTTACTTAACTCTGCAGCAATTCCATTCTCGGAAACCACCTTGCAGCTTACCCAAAGGAACTTAACTCTACAGCGCACACACATATCATAATTACCTCATGGCATCAGAAACCACCTTGCAGCTAAGGAACTTACTTAACTCTGCAGCAATCCATTAAACAGCCGTTCCATTCACAAACACACCACCTTGCAGCTAAAGGAACTTACTTAACTCTGTCTGCAGCAATCCATTAACAGCAGCCTCACTGCTTGTTCTGTTCTCAGAAACCACCTTGCAGCTAACTCTGCAGCAGTCCATTAACAGCTGAGTTCCCTTCCCTCACGGCAGGCCAGCCAGAAATGAATGCATGTTACTGTTTGAGCTCAATTCTGACAGGCTGGCAGGCATTTCACAGAGCTGACATCATCATGCACATGATAATGTCAGCTCAAAAATCCCAGAAAAAAAATTCAAATAAAACAGATGGGAAATTCGGAAATTAAGGGGGTGCCACTCGGGAATTGTGGCACCCCATTATTTGGACCCCAAAACTCAGTAAAAACCAAGTAACTTAGTATAGTTGGGAGGTATGCTTATATTGCAGTCAGAATCAGTCTTGATGACCCCAAACTGTGGAGTTAAATATGGCAGAATGATAGAAATATGCAGAATGAGGATGATTAAGTGTTCATGGAAGACACTAAATTGCCAAAAATATATATAAAAATCCCAACCTGCTGACACCTCTGAATGACAAAATAAATACATTTAGCTTACATTTTGCTTTCTCCTCATTTGTTTTAAAACCAGTAGCTCAACAACTATAAATAATATCTGATGGACATTTATTCATGTTTGATATGAGTTAACACATCTTATTTTGTACTAACCACTACTATTCTACATATCGTCCAATCTACAATTTTCTCCAGCAAAAACAACACAATTCAGTTCATCATATCTAGTAAATATCTATTTTATTTTATTTTATTTTATTTATTGACATTTGTTAACCGGGTTGGCCCAACTGGGCTTGAGGCCCATTTTCAGTGGAGACCCAAAGAGAAAAGCTCCAACAAAGAAAAATAGTTACATGAAAAATATATCACAGTTAAAAAAAGCTTTAAGCACATACATATATGAGAGACAATACAAAGATCAAAATAACAAATCTGTTAATACATCATGAATAGCTTATATGAAAAAACAAAACACAATATTTATACAAAAGCAATCATGTATTTACATGAGAATACTATGCATCTTACTTGGTAAGAAGCAGTTGGCGTTGGCCATCATACATGGAGTTGTGGAAAATGAGATGAGTGAGAGAAAAAAAAACTTAATTAGTGATTTAAGGAGAGTGAAAGGTGCTTATGTTGGGTCGTGGCAGGGACAAGTCTAGGAGTTGAGCATATGGAGCTTTAGTTCATTTTTAAAGTGTAATGATTGGGTGATGGAACATATGTTTAATGGAAGTTTGTTCCAAGCAAGGGCAACAGAATATTTATATAGTATCTAGGTATAATGTTTGATAATTCTTTATCTATACAATGTTGTGTTGACTATATTGATAAAAAGTACTGTACCTCTTTTCAGATGGCTCTGGTGCATAATGTTTACTACACTGCTCATCTCTAAACTTCTTGTATGTGTTCATATTCCTTGAAGAGTTATCTACAAGTAACTTCAGCAAATGTGAGACTATCTACCACAAATAGGTTCATAGGTTCATAGGCAGGTATTAGGCTATCTGCCCGAGGGCATTTATAAGCCTAGCCAGAGTGTGTTGGCTTTCGCCACCCCATTGATTAATTAATTGATCCTCTGTCAAGCAGAGCCAATGAAGTGATCCCAGGAGTGTATTTTCTGCTACCCATCCACTCGTCAAGGTTTCTCTTGAAGAGTGTTAGTGAGAGGCTCTGCCTGATGTAATTTGGAATTTTGTTCCAAAGCATGGGGAGTCTCTGTGACAGGAATCTATCCCTCCGGAATGTTCTATTTATTGTTGTGGTGAGGTTTAGCTCACTAGTGCGCGTGGCTTGCAGTGACTTGGATTTCTTTAGGTGGAGCATGTCCATCAATTCTGAGTTGGACATGGCTATGTAAGTCAGGCAGAAATCACCTCTGAGTAAGCGATATGCCGCTGAGTACAGCCGGAGTTTTTTAAGTTGGGCTGCATAGGACATATGTTTGAGGCCAGTAATCCTCTTGGTGGGGTACTTTTTTGGTCTTTCCAGCTGTTGGAAGTGTCTTGTGAGGTACATCCCAAATGGGGCATTGTACTCTATGATTGGATTAATGAGTGACGAGTAGAGGGGCACTATAACCTCTATATTTCTAGATGTGAAACCTTTAGTAATTAGATGGGCCACATAGAAGGATTTCCTAACTACTTTGGCAATGTGATTGTCAAAGGAGAGATTACTATCTACCTGGGTCCCCAGATCTCTTATTACCTCTTCTGTATTAAGGGGGCTGCCACCTATGTGGTAATTCGTGGATGTTTTGTTTTTCCCAAATGGGATGACTATGCATTTTTTTGGCATTTAGCTTGAAGCCATGACTTTGACACCAGGTTTCTGTCTCAGTAAGGCCCTTTTGGAGGATGTCCGTGTCAGCTGGAGAGTCAATTATGGCTCCCAGTTTGCAGTCATCAGCAAACTTGGTTAGCCATAGTCCTCCTGTGTTTGCCTGTACTTCTGAGAAATATATGCTGAACAGTAGGGGTCCAAGGACTGAGCCTTGCGGGACACCACTTGTGAATGAGTTAGAGTCGGACCTGGGGCCCGCTATTTGTACCGTGTGAGTTCTGTCTATAAGCCAGTTGGCAACCCATCTGGTAACGTAGGGGTTTATGTTCAGGCTGGTGAGTTGTCCTGTAATACCCAAGTGGGGAATGGTGTCGAAAGCCTTGGCGAGGTCAAGGTAGGCTGTGTGAACCACCTTTCCCTCATCTATGGCCTTGGTGACTGTCTCAAAGAAGTCAACCAGGTTTAGTAGGCATGATCTGCCCTTAACAAAGACAAACTGGGTCAGGTCAAGTGTTTGGAGGTTCCCAATGTCTTTGTTAATGACTTCCATGATGATGCGCTCCATAGCCTTGCAGACCAGGCTAGTCAGGCTTATTGGGCAATAATTACCAGGGTCAGTTGTGGCCCCTCCTTTGTGGAGAGGAATAACTGCTGCTGTGCGCCATTCTATGGGCACATAGCCTGTGGAGAGGCTGAGGCTGAACAGCGTGTTTTTGTGGGAGGTTAGTTCGTTCTGTAGTTCGTGCAAGAAGCGGCCTGGGACACCATCTGGTCCCATTGATGCTGTGTTTTTGGCTTTTGAAAGGGCTGTTTTCACCTGTGCATCTGTGATTTTTGGGACACTACACTTTTTGGTATTGCTTTGGGCCTGTTTGGAGGTGAGGGGGGGGTGAAGTTTGCACTGAATCTATCTACCAGGATGTTGGCAATATCAGTAGGTTCAGTATATTTTGTGCTATTTTGCACTAGTTCAGTGCGTATCTGTGAGTTGAGACTTAGATTCTTAACATAGCTAAAGAAGGCTTTGTGGTTATCTTTTGAATCCTTGGCTATTTTTCTTTTGAAGTTAGCCTTGGATGATTTCTTGAGGGACCTTAGTTTCTTACTAATACTGATCAGGGATGTCTTTCCTTCTTGGGATTTGCTTTTTTTCTGAACTAGTTTCTTCCTTCTATTGTATAGCCTGTTTATTGCAGGGGTCCACCAAACTGGTTTCCTTCTCTTAGAGGAGTGAGTCTTGGTTTTGCTAGGGATGGCATGATCCATGCATCCATGTAGGTGCTCATAGAGTGCATTTGTAAATGTTTCTGCATCTTGGGCAGCGTTATCCTTTAGCGTGGGTGCTGTGAAACTTACCACCTCTGTCTTAAGTAAAGTGAAGATTGCTTTAGAAAAGATTTTTACTGTGGTTTCCTTAGTTGTGGGTGGTGGTGGGGTGTGGACATCCAGAGTGCATCATTTTTGCATGTTCTATACCACCAAAGACTAGTCATGGTGACTTTATTAAAATCCATGACTCAGTTTCTTTTAAATGTAAACTTGTCTCTCTTTTTCCACCCTTTCCTTTCTAACTAGAGTGCCCAGATACAAAAATCCTAAAGCAATCATTTCTACAGTGGAGCCATACAAGAACATTAGGTGAACAACCACTATAAAAGAGATGTTTCCACTTGTATGGTAATGCTTTCATTTATAATCATTTTGGCAGTATCTGGATAAAGTTGTCAAAAGGCAAAAACCTTTAGCTGCTGATTTCATTAAGAAATGTCAAACTTACTTTATTTCAAACAGCATTTTCAGCTATTGAAGTTGACATATAAAATGCTGTAACCTGTCTTGTTACTTAGTATGTAATAATTAGGTCACAATTTTGTTGTATCTTGTTCCTACATTTACAAATGATTAATTGAGGCCGCAGTGGTGTAGCAGTTAGCATTGTTGCCTCACAGCAAGAGGTTCTCCCGTTCGATATTAGGCTGGAGCGCCTTCTGTGTGGAGTCTGCATGTTCTCCCCACGGTCATGTGACATTTAAAGACATGCAGTTAGGTGCGTCTGTGAATGGGTGTGCCATCTTTGAAGGGTGGGCATTGGGCAGGCAACTCGGCACTGTAAAAATCCACTGCCAATCATTAGCGGAGTGGAGCTCCGCTGTGGCGACCCCTAACCGGGAAAAGCCGAAAGACTTTAAGGATTAAGTTGTTTATATTTTCCTGACATGCTGAGTGTACTGTATCATTAAAGTTTGAAATGCTTCAGTCAAGGGATGCACAAAACTGAGTTTCAGCCCAGCTGGACAGCACAGTTAACACACAAGATAAATAAATTATAATAAAATAATATGGATGAAATGGTCTTGATTTTGAGAACATGAAGAATGATATGCATCATCTCCAAGAAACAGCTTGAGAAAACACATTTTACGTAAAGGACAAGTGTGTAAGTAAATACAAGTAGTGACTAAGCATGGTCAATTAGGAAAAGCAAGACAGACATGATAGCCAATACAAGCAGAAGAGATTGTAAATAGAAGCATCTGAAGTGTTAATTAACTACAGAATCATGGTATGCCAACCTGCAAGTAAAGGAGATGTACTAAAATATTACTTTTTTGCCTTGGTAAAGAGGCTTTTCTTAAGGAGAGGAAGTTGCCACAGTGAATGGAGGAACGAACACAGGAACATATTACAATACTAAGCAAGCAGTTGTGGTGACCATAATATTCTTAGCTGTATACACCTTTAAACAGCTGTACTTAAAAGTTCCTGCCTCCCATTTCATGCTCTTAATAATGGTCCCCTCCCAAACAGAGTAGATAAGTACATGACAAGCCCGGAGTAAATTTGTGTGACCCATACAGTCATCATGACTAGCCTTAAAGGTAAGCAAAGTAGTACTTTGACATGTGGTTGTAACCTATTCCAAAGGCTGGAAATATCATGAGTTAGGAACCTGTCCCTCTACTCTTGTTTATTTACTCCTCTCTATTTATTTATTTTGAGTGTAGATTTACATCTCTTGTGTGGGTATTTACAGCGCTACTGCTTTTGTGAAGAAATAAGAGGTCAAATAAGATTGGGTTTTTCATGGCTGAAAAGTGAGACACAGATCGCCTTAAAGCAGCTATAAGCTGCTGAGTGTAAGGAGAGTCTTGTTAATTTATTGGGATAGTTGAAGGATGCAAGGCCTTTAGCCTTCTTTTTTAGAAATCTTTGTGGCCTTTCCAGTTGAGTGATGTGCTCAGATTAATACATATCAAAAGAGATACTGTATTCAATGATGGGTCTAATAAGAAGGGAACAAGTACAGTGGTAAAATGACTTTTCTGGATCTTGAAGATACTCGATTGGAAATTAACTGGGCTCTAAATAAGGATCTTCTGATTATGGTTTAAACATGATAGTCAAATTAGAAAAAAATTCCCACACAGGTACCCAGGTGTCTTTGGATTATATACTATTTAAAACATATGAGGTGGGTGCAGCTTTTTTATCCGAAAAACACTGTGCTGCACTTTTTGCATTTACCTTGAGACCACTTTTAGTACTCCAGATAAGTCCGTATTCCAGCCCTTGCTGGAGCTATTTAGCATCACTTGATGAGTGGATAATAGTGCTCAGTTTGCAGTCATCATCAAACTTGGTTAATTGCACTTCTGAGATATTTTTAAATAATATCAAACAAGACAGGCATCAACACTGATCCGCACTGTAACCTACTAGTTAGAATCGGGTGATCAGACAGGGTACCAGCACTTGCATAACTTGGCATCTGTTTAGTAGCTAGTGTGCAATCCTGGTGACAATGTAGCTGTTTGCACAAAGTCTGTCTGATTTTATAATAATACCTGCATCTATCAAATGCCCTGCCCAAGCTGAGATCAGCAGTGTTCATTGAATGACCAAAGTCCAATGTCCATAGCCTCTGTAACCTTTCCAAAGAATCTTATTAGATTGAGGAGGCAATACCTGCACTTCACAAAACCAAACTGATTGGGAGCTAGATCAGTTGATTTGTCTATTTTTGCAGAAATGAGCTCTGATATGACACTTTCAACAGCGTTGCACATAGGCACATAGGTAAGTACTAGGCTAGCTGCCCTTGCAGGCCATTTAAAGGATACTCAATTTCCCCTTTTTTGCTCAAAATAACCTATCTTTTTTGGTTATAAACTGGCCTCACCTATCCCATGTCAATAATTATATTTTACCTCTAACAAAAATAACTCAGATCATACTATAGATAATTTAAGGGGACCCATGCATGGGATAAGCCATTTAGGATCTGCCTGTGTCCATTAGTAATATACGGATCACTCTTGGGGTAAATTTTCTGTTTCCCATACATAATTCTAAGTTGCACTTCAATATGGGCAAGAATTAACTTTGTTTTATGTGGATGGAATATCTGTTCCACAACAGCATTATCCTCTGCGAGATATACCTGCCCCTCCAAACCTTTCTGTTGATGTTGTTGAAGAGGTTTAGATCCCTAGGTTATGCATTTCTGATGCCATTTGACTTGGTTATGTGAGTAGATTTATCAGTAATGGGTCAGAGCAAGCCCTGTAAGCCAGATGCAGGTCACTTCTTAGTAGTCTGTAGGATATCGAGTATAGTGACAGAGCTTTGAGTGAAGTCCATGTAGGACATTTTGTTTAGGCCTTGTATCCTTTTAGTAAGGTATCTCTGTGGGTGTCCCAGTTGTTGCATGTGTCTGAACAGATACATGCCAAGGGGGCATTATATTCAATGAGTGACCTAATGAGAACTGAATACAGGGGAACAATGACATCCCTATAACTTGACACATTCCCTTTATTTATAGCATTACCAATATGGAAGGACTTTCTTCCATCAATGGACACATGTTGGTCAAAAGTTAGGCCACTGTCCACATAAATTCACAAAGCCCAAACAATTTGGTCAACACTTAGGGCTGTATTGTCAATGCAGTAGATCCCTGGGGTAGAAGACTTTCCAAAAAATACAATAACACTTTTTTTCCATTTTGTTTCACTCCTTGATTTTGACACTAGCTATTTATTTGGGACAAACCTTCCTGCAGGATGATTAAGTCATTTGGGGATTCAATGACTGCTTCTAGTTTGCAGTCATCCACAGACTTAGTAAACCAGAGCTCTTTGGTATTGGCTTTTTCTTCAAAAAAGCAGATGCCAAACAGGAGAGGTCCCAAGAATGAATCCTGGGGGACTCTACTGGTGACTGGTCTCTTTGTTGAGGTAGCATCCCCTTTCTTGATTATCTGTGTCCTGTCTGTGAGTTAGTTGGCAAATCAGTGGGTGTCATAGGGGTTTATTTCCAGTTTATTTAGATTTTCTACTGTGACTGAGTGAGGAATTTTTCTGAAGCTTTGAGGTATACTGTGTGTACCATTTTTGCCTTCATCCATTTCTTTGGTGACCTTTTCAATAAAATCCACAATGTTGAGTAAGTATGACCTGTCCTTGGTGAATCCAAACTCAGATAAGTCCAGTGTCTAGAGGTGCCCTATGCCCTGTTGGATTAATTCCATAAGTCTTTCCATGGTTTTGCATATGATGCTGGTCACACTTATGGCCCTGTAATTGCCTGTGCCTGTGGAAGGTCCTCCCTTATGCAGGGCAATGACTGTCTGTACGGAGGTTAAGATTGAACAGTGTTGTTAGATGTGTGGCTATATCGTGCTTCATGCTATTTAAAATGCATACAGGGATATTGTCACGACCTATTGATGCAGTAGTTTTAGCTTTTGTTAGTACTTTTAATATATATTGAAAGTCACACAGAGGAGAGAGAGGGGTAAAGTTAGGGCTAATTGTATTGGCCAGTAGATTTGCTATATCTTCAGCCTCAGTGTTAGTAACATTGTTCACAATTAGCTCAGCACACAGATGTGTTATGCTTTTGAGATTATGAACATAACTAAAAAATCCCTTGTGATTGTCTTTGGCTTGAGTAGCTACATTAGCCTCAGCCTTGGCTTTAGTAGATTTTATTAAGCTCCTGAGTTGTTTGTTTATTTCAGTGACAAGGGCTCTAGTACTGTGGTAATTACTCTCCTTACTTTTCTTCAAAATTCTTTTCCTTTTATTATAAAGCTTGTTGATATTATGGTTCCACCATGTGGGTCTGTTTCTGGGGTTTGCCCTGCAGACCTGTCACTAGTGGAGTTCTCCAGGAATCTCTCCTGGGACCCCTACTGTTTAGCATCTACTTCTCAGAGGTCCAGGCAAAGACAAGGCCTGTAGCTGACCAAGTTTGCAGATGACTGTAAGCTGGGTGCTGTCATTGACTCCCCAAATGATGTTAACGTACTGCAAGAGGGTCTCACAGGAACTAATGACTGGTGCCAAAGTCGTGGCCTCAAGCTAAATACAAAAAAATGTATGATACCATTCGGCAAAAACACATCCCCTAATGATTACCACATCAACGGAAACCTCCTAAGCACACAATCTGTGGTGACAGACCTGGGCACTGAGGTTGATAGCAACCTCACATTCGACCATCATGTAGCAGCAGTTGTCAGAAAAGCTTTTTACTTAGTTCATCTCATAAGTAAAGGGACTAAATCCAGAAAAAAGGAGGTTATTACCTCTCTATACTACTCCTCCCTCATTAGAACAATAATTGAGTATAACACCCCATTTGGTATGTACCTCTCCAAACATCTGCACCAACTGGAATGGCCACTGAAATACTTCACAAAGTGCTTCCATAGCCTCCAACACCTGTCCTGTGTGAGCAGGCTCAAATCACTATCACACTATTCGGTATCCTACAGATTCGGACCCTGCTCTGCTAGACATGCCCCATATCCATAAGTCTAACTCCTCACCCATTACCCACTTGAAAGGGTTAAATCTACTATGTGACAACAACAAAACCTGCTAGAGAGACAGGTTTGTCTCCCAGAGGTTGCCCCATCTCTGGAATAGACTTCCCATACATGTCAAACAGAGCACCTCACTGACCCTCTTCAAGCACAACCTTGATGAGTGGATGGAAAACCACAAATTTGTCCAAGGAGTTCCACCTGTATCCCTCATTGACTGGACCGACAGGTGCTGACTGAGGTTTTTATTTGGGGATAAACTCTTGGCTAGGCTTGTAAGGGCCCCATGGATTAGCCTAGTAACCTTCTATGATCCTATGATCGTATATTCCTGTGGGGTACAGCTGCATCTATGAAGCTGTTTACATGCTTGTATAGTGTGGTGGTGTATGTTTCTGCATATTCAGTGGAGTTAACTGAGTTTGGTGGGAATTTGCAGCTTTCCAGTGTATCACTCATGAGTAGGTAGCTTATCTTAAAGAAATTTTGAAAGGTACTTTGGGTGGAAGGTATCTCTGGTTTAAATTTATGTTGAAGGAGACTACTTTATGGTCAGACCTAACAAGTGATGCGATAGGCAAGGCTTGATGCCAGATGCTCCCATATTAGTAAGGACAAAATTGATTATGTTATTCCTCCTAGTGGGTACTCTAATTGTTCCAGGGCATTTTGTATTGACAAAGCCCAGGAATATATGTGCCAGTGGTTGTATAGGTTTCCAGTCTATAGTAAGATAATTAAGATCACCTAGGAAAATGGTATTGGGTTTAATACTGAGTGATTCTAGTATCTGTAGATTGGCATTGTGGCTTTCTTGAGTCATAAAGGGAGTGCTATATCTAGCCAATATGTGGTATTAAACCTTTCTGATGGTTATTTGGACATGAAGAACCTATATTTACTTGCATATGTAGAGGGGACCACTTTTGTTTAAGGGAGACACAGTTTGGTTCTCCAAGTGTCAGGGACAAATCCTGTGGACAAGCTAAGGTTAAACAATATAAGGTTGAACTCCATATTTGGCAGTGATGAAAATGGAACCTGTTACATTATCTGGTCCCATAGAAGTATTACTTGTATCTTTTGACAGGGATTTTAAGACTTGTTCCAATGTGATTTCAGTGGAATCTAATTTTTGAGGGATGGTGGGGCAAGAATGTGGGTAGCTGGGATAAAGTTAGCAATAAGTTAGTCTGCTAATATGCTGCCTGTATTATTATTATTATCAGAATATATGACATTATTATGGATGAGCTCAGTACAATGTCAGACACACTTCCTTAATATCTTCATACAAGTGAAGAAAGAGTTATAGTTTGCTTTGGGATCAGTAATGAGTTAAACTCATACTCTGCTTTACATTTTGTAATATTCCTCTTACGTTCCTTGTCAGCATACTTCAATGTGGTCCTGAGAAAAAGGAATTGGGATGTCTTATAACTTTTCATTATTTGCTTTTGTTGTTGTTGTACATTTCATTAATACATGACTTCTATCACTGAGGATTATTCCAAAGTTTACCATTATACATAGGATAGATGGGTACTGACTTTTCTATGCCATTGTTAAGGTGCTGGTAAAAGTCAGTGGTGAATCAATCAACTCTTTTAGTTGGGTCCATTTGTTGGTAATTTTGAGAGTTTTGCATAGGTCTACTGCAAGCTGAAACAGGTTTGCGCTTGTGAAAGCTTTATGGGTGGTTTTATTTGGTGGTGTGGATGGTACCAGTAGGCTTAACAGAGAAGATGATTCATCTGTGGTCAGAATTAACCAGGACTGAAGAGATGTGGGGTGAAACACAGGGAAGTGGGGGGCAATTGGATTTGTTTAAGATGACTTCCATGTCTAGAAGTTATGATTGTGGGTAATTTGATGTGACGTCTTAGTGTTTGTGATGAATACAGATATTTTCCCACAGCTACCCAGGAGCATACCTCTCAACATCTCAGAGCAAGAAATCTGAACAAAGCCAAAACTAATGGGGGGACAAATAGGGATACTATTTAAATACTGCGCTTACAAACTTAGAAAGTTGATAGTATAACAGGTTTTGCATTGCTGTGCATTTTCTGAAGGATATTAAGTCTGAAACTCAAATGGCTTTCATTATTGATTATTATAATGTACCGTCAGCCTTTAGTGATTTCCCAGAAAACACAAATTTGATGAGGAACAGACCAAAAATACAAGGCAAAAATCTGGGCATTCTGCACAAATGTGTAGAGTTGAGAGGTATGCCCAGGAGCCTGGAGGCATGATAAGTCCTAAGTCCCAGTATAGCAGTAGTGTTGTCATTGCACTGGAACCATATGTCTGTAACTACACAAATGTGAATTTATTTGATTCACAAAAGAGCCTCTCAAGTTCAGGCATTTTTCTATTTAGACTCCTGATATTGAGTAGTGCCACCATGCTGTTGTCTAAATTTGAATTTTGGTTTGTTATGTAGGAAAGTCCAGGAGATGGGCTCTGCCTAAAATAGGCACTACGAGGAGACAGTGTTTTAGTCAGTATGCAGAAATCAGTCCTGGTATAAGAGCTGTAAGTCACTCCCAGTAAAACAGGTAGTCTTACATACCAGCTCATCCCATGATGACACATATACTAGATCCAGGGAGAATTACGCCAACTACTTAATAAAGCCAGTTATCATCTCTTGGTATGTAGGTATCACTCTTGGGAAAAGCAAGACACTACTCAAGGTCAGTGTGTCTCTTCCCTCCAACACATGTATATTAAGTCCGGGTATCTCTCTTTCTGCATATCCCACTGGATGGAGCACCTCAATTCATTCACTACCACAGGGGCCACCACTAGGTCTAAATCATATCTGTCAGGTTTAAGGGAACTTAGGGTCCTTGTAGCATCAGTGATCGTGTTACCAGCCAAGCAACTTTCAGTCGCCATGTTCTTGTCCCGTCAAATGAGTGCAGAGTCTAATTACTTAAGTATAGTGTCAAACTGGATAACAGCACACCACATACAGGTTACTCATAAGTTCCTGAGATAAGTAGAATACCACGTACTACAAAATAACAGACTGAATGTTCTGATTAATCATGATATATTACCATTGCTGAAAAGGTACTGAATCCATTTAGTACAGACAGATATTAAGATAGAAAAATTATTGGAACTATATTATTAATGCTATTATTATGGACTGGCTGTTAGAGTAGTGTATTAAGGCTGTGAGCTGTTAACAATCTGCTTTCTGCAATCAAGTATGCTGTGTGACTCTAAGCAAGTCAGGTATTCATATAGTGCTCCTGCATCACTTGTGTAAAGAGGTACATGTGTCCAGTGGATGTATCCCATTAACATAACAAAAAATAAAATAAAATTATCTCAGGCACAAAAAAACATGTAATATAGATGGTGGTGTACAGTGATTTGGGAAGATATGCACCAGAAAGTTACAATATTTATACAAGTGCACATTTCATACAGTACATTACTAGAAAAGGGTACATTTTAGCAAGGCAGGCATTAACAATAAATAAACAACAAAACATCTAACCAACTGATTTACAATTTAGTATTATTTTACAGTCAATGTTAGGTTCTCAGTTCTGCAGAAGTTAAACCACACTGACCATTAATATTTTGTTATACTGAGACACATTGACTACAATGATTATGCCCTGAACAGGGGTTAAACAACATAAAATATACAGTAACACTCATAGCTACATAGAATTGTTATTATTGCTTAGGCCAGCACTGAATGTATGTGGAAACATTAAACCTCTTCAGCAAAGGTTCACCAATCCGCCGAACACAGAAAGCCCCGGAGTGTGAAAAGGTTAAAAAGGAATGGAGACCTTGCAGCACAAACTGTTTAGCTTAATTAATTATTGATTTAACAATTTACTTTAATAAAAATAACTAATCATTCTGTAGGTTCATTTGAGGATCTCTTAAGGCTTCTAAATATGATCAAAGCATTAATGTCTGCATTCTTCTAATGACAGAACTGGAATTGATTAATGTGCCTTAAATCTATGAAGGCAAGAAGCATTAGTTTTCTGCCATTTAACTTATCTTTAGACAAATGCACTGAATGCAAGCCATACAAGTATGTTTAAAATGAACTGACGGTATATGGTCACCTTGGCCAGGGATTTGAGTGTTTAACTGAGCTGCTCCAAGGTGTTTCATCAGCTGCAAAATAGACATAGATAAGGTGCCTGCAACTCTCACATCCATTTTCAATTATTTATTTCATGACACACTTAAATTTCAGTTCAGGGTAGGGATGCTGAGTTGTTTCTGTACAATGAGCTGATGACCTGGCATGAAGATAATCATGAAAATTCTCAGCAGCATAATATCCTGGCTACAGAGGATTTACCCTACAGGGCAGAGAATCTGTGCTCAAGCATTATGAATTTAATGCCACGGAGGCCTAAATGTCATGGACAGCTTCAGAAAATAACACATCAACCTAAAGCTGCCAGCTCAATTTCAAAATATTACTAGTTCTGCCTGCAGGTAGTTTTCTAATTCCAGTGCACAATGGCCATATTTTTCTATAGCGATTTGCAGAACAAGAGATATATTTTAAAGTGAACATTCCGGATATGATATCATCATTGTGGTCTTCATCAACCCATTTTTCCAGTGTCTACATGGGGTGAAGGAGTTGTATCAACTGTTGCCTTTCCTCTCTCTTGATCCAGATTCAGATGCAGCTCAATGTGTATTTTTTTAATCTTAGCTCCTTATTTTTCAAGTTTGCCTTTGACGCAGTACTCATTTTACCTGCATATTTCCCACATAATAAAATGATTTTTTAACATATCAATTGTTTCTCACCCATCAGTTTATTTTCTAAATGATAAAGTCACTTGCTAACAGAGAGCGAGAAAGTCATGCCCTTGGTTGCACACAGAGCTATCTGAGGAGGAGCACCTGATCTGTGATATATAGCAATAAGCAGCCTGTTTTATTTTGCTTATTTTTAGTATTTATTGCTTATTATAGATATTTATAACAATTTTATTGTACACTGCATGCTTGTACTGTATTTCATAGCTATTAGCTCACTGCTGGTTTTCTGCTGTGATAAACATTTCTGTAGTGTTTTCTGCCTAAAATAGTTTAGGTCGTAGCTGTAATATTGTTCATATTCCTGATTGTGTTTGTGATAAACATTTCTGTAGTGTGTTCTGCCTAAAATAGTTTAGGTAGTAGCTGTAATATTCTCCATATTCCTGATCGTGTTTGTGGGCCTAGTTGTTTGTTAGAGGCTGTTTTCTGTGCTCATTGTCCAGGCCATCTTAGTTAGCAAACCATCCCCCACTTCAGTGAGAGTTTAATGTTTATGGTCATTGTCTAGTTGGGTTGCCAGGTCTATGGCTTGGAGAAAGCACCTCATTGGTCCTTTTTAGATTTGTTTAAAGTTGTTTCAGGTTTTAACTTTCTGTTACTTAAGAAGTTAACTTGAGTGTTTCAGCCATTACACACAGAGCTATCTGAGGAGGAGCACCTGATCCGTGATATATAGCAATAAGTAGCCTGTTTTTTTTTGGGCTTATTTTTAGTATTTATTGCTTATTCTAGATATTTATAGCAATTTTACTGTATACTGCAAACTTGTATTGTATTTCATAGCTATTGGTTCATTGCTGGTTTTCTGCTGTGATAAAGATTTCTGTAGTGTTTCTGCCTAAAATAGCTTCCCACTCTCACTCCCTATTGGCATCTTGTCTTTATACCTGCTGGCCTTGCAGTTGCCCGCCCCTACTCTAAATTTGATCTTGGAGACTCCTCCCAGTCTAGTGTCATTAGTTCATTCTAACTAATACAGAGAGAACATCTGAGAAGGCCAACCCACTTAGTTTCTTTCCTTCTGTTCCTTCCTTGCCCCCTTTCTTAAAAAAACAAAAATTATCTGAATCTCTTTGTGTTCTGACTGTGCCTCACAAACATTTTGGAAATATAGAGTATATTTTAGTGCACTTATTAAAACTATATTTGCCTTAATATTGTTACAACTCAAGTGCTCTAGGTTGCACTGCATCTGAATTGTCTTAGTGTTGTTTTAGCTGCTTTTCTGTATATATATATATATATATATATATATATATATATATATATATATATATATATATATATATATACATATATATATATATATATATATATATATATATATATATAGACTATTCTGTATATGTAGACTAGCTATTTATTCTACTGTATTGCTGCCTCTTAAATCGTTTTTCAGTTGTGCACTTGCCTTTCTTCATTTAAAAAGTTTTAAATTGCTAGTTTTGCAGAGTTTTAATCGTATTTACTGTTTAGGGCTACACACTCAAGTGTGTTAGCCTTTTCTGTGTTTATTTACTGTATTATTTCATTGTTTAGCCTGTTTTAACCAAAAAAAAAACAAAAAATACTATCTTGTTTGCTCGTTTCCCGCCTTTCCTAGCTAGTATAGCCCAGATCCCAGGTTTTGCTGGTTTCAGGACTTTAATTTATGTGTTCATAGCTATCCAGACCTTGCTGTGGTAGAGGGAAGTCCTACTGCTTACCAGTGGGGGTTGTGAGCATTGTACTGCCTATCTATCACTAGAGGAGTGGTTTCCAGCTCTGAAATTGTAATTTTATTAGCCATTTTGGGCTGATTTCTATCCCTTTCAACTTTCTGGCTTAAAAACGCATGTGTTTGCGCATTTTTCACATCGTGCAGCACAGCGGGGTTACAGTTAAACTATTCTAAGTGCCAGAAAGTCTGCTCTTCACATTTTCCCTTAGAACTAGCTGGTTTCTCAGTAGTAGCATTAAAATCTGAACCCCTGTGACAAGCACTTGCTCTAGAACCTGCTGGAAAGCACTAGGAAGCTTTAAACTGATACAAGCACTCAACTCTCCTTCTTAATAAGGAGAAATTAATTGTAGGCACTAAACAGCCTATAATTGAAAAGTACTTTGCAAAGGTAAGGGAAAACAGCGTTTGTACTTTACAAAAAAAGAACCTAAACAGGAATGTCCAAGGGTCAGCTTCTGGTGATTGCTCCTGTCCCCCTGGTGAATCTGGGCATACTGGGGCAATGCAGAAACTGCCTCATGTACACAGACAACCCTCTCCTCCTACCACCCAACACTACAACCTGTGAGAGATGCACTTACATAGCCAAACTGGAAGCAAAGCTCTCTTCAGCCAAGATTGTGCTAGACAGTCAAGAGGAGAAGGTTAACACATGCACTACACCTCAAGCAACACATATCCCTTCAAAACCCACACCATCAACACCCACACATAGCAACACTAAACCCACATATGCGGAGGCCCTTAATATTAACCTGCCCAAGCAACAAGGACCTCCGTAGCTGAAACGCAAACAAACAGCAGTCACAACCAAAGTGACACATAGCTCTCAACACCAGTGTGCCACCCAGCAACAGACCCTAAGGCAAGACAACGTAGCCAACACTTTAGTCATAGGTGACTCTATAGTCAGGCACACTGATGTCCCACTCACCAGGCTGAACAAGGAGAAAATTACAGTCAGCTGCCTGTCGGGTGCTAGGATCCGCCACATAATGCATGCACTCAAGTCACTCCACAACAAGTACAAATACGACTCTGTCATTGTCCATGTTGGAGTGAATGACTTGAGACGTACCTCCCTGGACTACATGAAAAGAGACATGGAAGAGCTCTCAGATGATGTGGTCCAGGCAGGTATGACCCGAGCCCTCAGTAGCATCCTGCCTTCGCCCAGAATGATACCACAGTATAAGGACAAAATTATTGACTTCAACAATTGGCTAAGCTTCTTGTGTCATTCAAAGGGGATCCAGTATCTGTCTGCCTGGGATGACATGGTCAATAAACCACGATGCTTTGCCAGAGATGGTCTGCTCCTGTCGCCCCTGGGATTCAGGTTACTGGCTAAAGCTCTTGCCACCCCTATAGTGCCTTTTCTAGGCAAGGTTCAAAGGACAAAACCACCACCATAACAGATACAAGCATGCAAAATCTGAAGGTAATGCTACTCAATGCTAGAAGTCTAAACCTCAAAATGCACTCTCTCGAGGCAATCCTAAAAATGGAGAGCATCGATATCTGCGCAGTAACTGAGACCTGGTTCAAGGCTCCCCTGCAGTACCAGGCTACAACTCTTACCACAAATTTCGGCCACCAAACCAAGACCGAAACACTAAAGGTGGAGGAGTGTCCATATTAACCAAAGATATTCACACCTCCAGGCTAGTTGCCCAACACAATGCATCTGAAATTCTCCAGGTGCAACTAACACTAGGTAAAATTGCAATCCAAATTGTAGCTTGCTACAGATCCCCCACCATGCCCCAAGATTCTCACTACACCTTTCTAAACATACTGGAAAATATTAAGATACAACCAAACACCCTAATACTGGGTGATTTCAACTACCCTGCCATTAACTGGAAAACTACATGGGTACCAACACCTTTCCCCAACGGTTCTTGGAATTCATAAATTTGAACGCCCTGGATCAACTAATCCATTGTCCCATTACCAACATGGGAGATAGATGCTCCACACCAGTGATCACCCCCCTCATTGGTCAGGTCTGACCATAAGCTAATCACCCTTGACATCCACATCCCACCCCCACCCCCCAGTAAGGAAACTTCTGTAAAAAGCTTCTCCAAAGCCAACTTCATGCTACTCAAGTCAGAAGTGACAGACTTCATGACACCTATGCAGACGGGAGGTGAAAGTTCAACTGCTGAATCCTACACTAAGGCACTGTACGAGCACATACACTCGTGCATGAATCGTGCCATCCCAAATAGAACCAAGATGCTCTCCTCCAAAAAAAAAAAGGAAGCCAATCTGGTGGTACCCTACCATAAACAAACTATACAACAGAAGGAAGAAACTGTTGCAGAAAAGAGGAAAATCCCAGGATGCAAACAACTCCCTTACCAGCCTCAGTAAGAAGCTGAGATCCCTCATAAAATCCTCCAAAGCTAGTTACAAAAATAAAATTGCCAAAGATTCCAAAGACAACCACAAGGCTTTCTATAGTTATGTCAAGAATCTAAATGGCAATGCTCAGATCTGCTCTGAGCTACAACAGAATGGCATTAAATATACTGATCCCAAGGATATTTCCAATATCCTGCCAGATTAATTTAGTGCCAACTTCACCCCCTTTCACCCTCTAAAGAGCCTATCTCAATACCAAAAGATTGCCAAATTCCGGTAATCACAGCTACACAAGTAGAAACCACACTCTCCAAAGCTAAGAATACAGCATCCATGGGACCAGATAACATCCCAGGCTGTGTACTACATGAACTACAAAATGAACTGGCACCTCACCTAAGTGTCATGTTTAATCATAGCTTCACCTCAGGCTTCGTGCCCACTGAGTGGCGCACAGCTACAGTTATCCCACTCCACAAGGGGGGGATCCACCTTGGATCCCAGGAACTACCGTCCCATCAGTCTGATGAGCCTGATCTGCAAGGACATGGAATGCATTATCATGGAACTTATAAACAAAGACATTGGCAACCTTCAAACACTGGACCCCACGCAGTTTGGGTTCATGAAGGGCCGATCTTTTCTCCTGAACCTGATTCACTTCTTCAAATCAGTCTCCAGAGCTGTGGATGAGGGTAAGGCAGTCCACACAGCCTATCTGGACCTCACCAAGGCCTTCTACCCCATCCCCCACTCTGGAATCATAGATAAGCTTACTAAGCTGGGCATAAATCCCTACATCACTCAATGGGATGCCAACTGGCTTACTGACAGAACCCAGACTTTAAAAGTAGCTGACTCCAAATCCAGCTCCAGACAAGTGACAAGTGGAGTACCTCAGGGTTCAGTCCTGGGACCGCTCTTGTTTGGCATCTACTTCTCTGAAGTACAGGCCAACACTAAGGGACTCTGGCTAACAAAGTTCGCAGATGACTGCAAACTGGGAGCCATTATTGAATCCCCAAATGATGTGGATATTCTACAAAAGGGCCTTACAGAAACAGATGCTTGGTGCCAGAGCTATGGGCTCAAGCTTAATGCCAACAAATGTATAGTTATTCCCTTTGGGAAAAACCATGTACCAGTGATTACCACATAGGTGGCATTACACTAAACACTGGAAGTGTGATGAAAGACTTGGGGACACAGGTGGACAGTGGTCTCACCTTCAATAACCACATCACCACAACAGTCAGGAAATCCTTCATTTTGGCACACCTCATCACTAAGGGCTTTTCATCCAGAAAAAAAGAGGTCATTGTCCCACTGTACTCATCCCTCATTAGACCCATTATAGAGTACAACTCCCCATTTGGTATGTACCTCACAACACATCTGCAACAGCTGGAAAGACTGCAGAAATACCTCACTAAAAGAATCACAGGCCTAAAGCAGATGCCCTATGTTGACCGTCTAAAAAAACTCCAGCTATACTCTGTGGCATATCGTCTATTTAGAGGTGATCTCTGCTTAACATAAAAGGCCATGTCAAACTCTGAGCTGTTGAACATGCTCCACTTAAAGAAATCCCAATCCCTCAGAGTCACATGCTCCAGGGATCCAAACCTTGTCATCACAATTAACAGAACATGCTGGAGGGATAGGTTCCTGACCCAGAGACTCCCCATACTCTGGAATAGGCTGCACATACATGTCAAGCAGAGCACCTCCTTGGCCCTCTTCAAAAGGAACCTTGACGATTAGATGGGAGATAGGAAATTCACCCCGGGAATCACATCAGTCGCCCTGCTAGACAGGTGTCCAGGGAAGTAAATATTATGGGAAGAAATATCCAGGGAATTGTTATGGCTAGGCTTGTATAGGCCCTAGGGCTGATAGCCTAATACCAACCTATGAACCTATGGTACAAGGAGATACTATGGAACATACAGATCCTGCTTAGCAAATAGAATATAGCTTTTTTGACATGTGGTATCAGCTTTGTATGACTTAATTTATAAAATATGACATCACGTTCCAGTTTTACTCATATAGTGCAGAATATTGCAGCAATATCTAGGCTTTATCCACCTAAATCTGAAAAATGAGACACATTTTTCTTCTATTTACTTAGAATCTGTCTAGTTTCCCAGGTAAAAATAAAAAACAAGTATAGTCAGCCTATCCCCATGTTAAATGGAACATTCTAGTTTGTTCTCTCTCCAACATTTGTTATTCTGCATGAGGGAAAGTTACAGTGTGCTCCAAACCTATTGCATAATATAAGCAGTATGCTATGAAGGACCAAAGAAAGTTAGGTAGGCATTTTGACAGCCAAGCATTACAAAAAAATAATAAAATAAACAATGAAAACTTCACAAAAACCTTAACATTTCTCTGTATTACAATTTCCATATGCAGCTCCCTGTATGACTCCTCATAAGAAATTTTCATTCCAAGGTCATATGAATTTATTTGTAAGCTAAGCTGAGTTCAGTCAACCAACCCAAAAGTGATACTTACTATCAAGCACAGAACATTCTTTTCTATGTATATAAGTTCCCTTTTTTATGTACTCGGCTCCCTATTGAAATGTCACCACTCGTAATGCAGAATGACAACAGACCAAAAAAAAAAATAGACAGAGACTGCGGGATAAGAGCAAATCTCATACATTTATTTTCTCCTTTAAACTTATTTTCTGCATGGGGGCAAGACTCCCACATTCCCTCAACTTATATATACCAACTATGAGATCTCCATACCAAGGAGAAAAGGGAATATTTGGAGAAACAGACATCTCTGAATTGATATCCACAGGTCTGTTTTTTTTTTCGGCCATTCAGTCTTTGTATTTCGAGACCAGCCATTTCAGATGGTTACCTACATATTCACATCTTGTCAGGCAGTGCAGCAGGATAAAATAAATGTTATGACTGTGCATCTCACGACTGTCTTTCACTGCTCACTTATATGTTCCTGTCATGCACAGGTTCATAGCTCTGACTGTGAAGCTTGTGTCCTGCTGTCCTTCAAGAAATCTGAGGCTGCATCCCTAGTATGATTCTGTTCTATTTCATCATCTTCAACATCATCTAGTTTGGACCCTGTTGATTACAAGCTGGCAAAATACAGCAGTGAACATCCAAACCAGGGTTTAATACACATCATGTAGGGTGGGTTGGCAAGTCCAGCTTTCTTCTCTCTTCATTTTCAATGTTTTAAGACTCTGAGCATTGCGACTGCAGAGTCTTGAGTTGATGAAAACAACTTTTCTATCTGAAGTACACTGCAGAGGATATTTTATATATAATACATAAACACACACACACACACACACACACACACACACACACACACACACACACACACACACACACACACACACACACACACACACACACACACACACACACACACACACACACACACACAAAGATATGTAGGACAAACCTCAAGTGGTCAAATTATCAAACCATGAGGGAGAAAATCTAAACTCTCACACCTGTAAGGTATTCATTACACTATAAAATAAAAACAATTTGATAATCTTGATATTTTTCAATAAGTTATAAATTCTCGGTTTAATGTAAAGTTATGTGCTGTCTAGCAATTATATAACAGGAACTAGAGTAACATATGTTTATAAAAGTTTGAAAGCTTATCAGTAAATAAATATAGCTTTATAAGTGAATGCTACTAAGACAACTTCTTTATCTTTTTCTAGTACGTTTATTGAGTTTTAAATTAGTATGGACATGCAGCCTTTATTTTCAGGCCTGTATTGTGCTGAGGTACTGAATTCTTCGGGTGACGTTAGAAGGAAAATAACATCCTACTTGGAACATTTAGTAATAGGCTCTGACTTGCTGTTTTATTTAGTTTACATGTCTGTTTTCTATAATACAACAATACCACATGTTTATGGTGTGGGGTATGTATCTAATAAGGCAGTTGGTACAAACAACACTGCTTGCTCAGGGCATTGTGAGGGCGAGATCATGCTCATACCTTACAGTACGTGGGCATGCAGTAATGTCTGTATCATAGACAACCATAAGTTCCTTATCACCCTTACAAAATGAGTCTCTATATTCTTTCCAGTTTGAATTTTACATTTAGTAGTTTATTTGGGGTAATTATTTGTTTCAGAGCATAATATAATGTCAAATAGTTCCTCAATTTTAATTAAATAATAGCTTGCAGGTTTATAGTGTTTTAACTGTGTGGAATTTTGGTCTGCAAGTTTCAGGGTTGTAACTTATGGGACTTTTCTGTCAAACTGTTGCATGTTCTTGCACAGTCCCATGCATAAACAGGTGTTAACACTACACAGTATCTCAGCTGAGCTCTGCTAGTTGAATGAGTCAAGACGAGGCGATTTAGAGATCAGTAGCCCAGTGATTCATAAACCTGTATACTGCTTTCCAGGTAACACAGCTTCTAAACTATTCACAAGAGTAATCATTTTGGTGGCAACTTCAAGAACTGAAAGACATATGTATACAAACAGTAATTCCCCTCCCCCATCATTTTTAAATTGATCTAGCTGATTGATGATATACTAGTTGTACCCTAAAGTACTCACAAGGATAATCAATTTTATGGCAATTGCCATAAATATTTTTATGTTTTTATTTCTACTTTAATGCATTTGTAACATGTAGTGTTTTACTCTTGTGTACCATATTCAGATTTATCTGTTCCGATTATTCTTGTGTGTGTGTGTGGGTGTGTGTTCATGTGTGCAAAACACACTGAGGAATTTTGAGGTTATAGAAGCAAAGTGACTAGTTTGTTAAAATAATTAGCTAAATACATCAGGTCTGGCTGCTTCTTCTCTCCAAACCCACTGTTTCCATCACACACTTTTGTTTTCCTTTCCTAACCCTATAGCTACAACATGCTAATCAAACAGGAATTTACTGATGGTGAATGATCCCCAGATTTATTGGAGAAGGCATTTACTGTCATATGCTGTCTTATGTCACTAACAATCAGTGTATTCTTTTCAGTTTTGTTGTTGAGCTCAGTCATTTCTAAAACTTGCCTGAAAAAGACCGGCATACTCATCCATTGACAAATCATTCAATAACAATAAATAAATGATAGCTATGTAAGAGGCAAGAAATGAAGAAGATTATCTCAATACACACGCTCGGTGATGAAAGGTAGAATGAGAACATTATTCGCATTTCTTTCTGAACTGTTTCAAAAAATAAATTTTTGGAAATAGAAAAGATCTGAGAGAAAGTCATAAAGCTGATTGAATTTAGATTATAAAAATATAAACATAAAAATACTGTGAACCTATGAACCTCTCTGTGAACCCATGAACCTACGAATAGTTGGAACACCCACAAACCTTCCTTACCAGGAGAATCCAGGGTATAAATACATTATCCTATATGGATCACCTTAAAGCCCTATCTTTATACTCTGTTTCTTGTGATCTATGCCTGTCATACAAGACATCCTTGCATCCAGCTCTGATGGACATTTGCACAATTGCAAAATGAACACCATCAGAGCTACTAGATCCAGGAAGTTTTGACTGTGACATAAATAGGGGTGGGAGGTTGGTGTAAAGGTTAAGATATTTACCTTACAGACATAAGGTGCAGGGTTTGATTCTTACATGGGGTAATTGGCTAGGCTTAAATTGGCCCATAAGGGCAGTTAACCTAGTACTAACCTATGAACCAAAACTATAAGACACGATGGTGAAACAAATATTTGTCTAAGACGACCCCATGCTCTGGAACAGGCTCCCCTGTTCACAAAACACAAAAGGATTCTCATCCAGGAAAAAAGAGGTCATTGTTCCCCTCTACTTGACATTCATTAGACCCATTATAGAGTAATAATAATAACTATAATAATAATAGAGCTGTTGGACATGCTACACCTGAAGACATCCCAATCCCTCCGCTCTAGGGACCTAAACCTTGTCACCACAATAAACAAGACTTGTTGGAGGGATAGATTCCTGTCCCAGAGACTTCCCATACTCTGGAACAAACTACCCATCTATGTCAAGCAAAGTTCCTCATTAACACTCTTCAAGAAAAATCTTGATAAGTGGATGGGAAATAGAAAATATACCCCGGAGATCACTTCTGTGGCGCTGCTCGACAGGGGCACAAGAAATTAACTTTCTTGGGTTGGCATAAGCCAGGGAACTTTGTTGGCTAGGTTTACTTAGGCCCTTGGGCCGATAGCCTAGTACCTACCTATGAACCTATGAACCTTGTAAAGCAGAGTCTATCCCTAAACCTATTTAAGCATAACCTTGACCAATGGATGAGAAATTGGACATTCATGCTGGGTCTGGTCCCCATGTCTCTGATAGACATAGACAGATAATAATGCCCAAGCTAACACACCTCCCCCACAGACAGATAACATATCCTCTAGAAATGTCCTAACTTACATACCGCCTCCTAATAAATGCCCATGATACAAAGGGACACAAGTGGGTTGAATTGAATGGCTAGGCTTATAAAGGCCCTGGTGTTGTTAGCCTACTATATAACTGTGAACTGTGAAGGAATTGTAATTACAGTAAATTAGTTGCTGGAAATATAATACAGACATTATTATAGTACATAAAGTTTCAAAGGCTCTTTATTGTTATGCATACTTGTATTCAAATATATGATAGGTCTCAGAATAACAGATCACATAGATTAAGCTTTACATTATATATACATGCCCCTCACAAAACACTATTCTGGTTTAACAAAAGAATAGTTGGGGAGATGTTTGAAGAACTAGTGGTCAGTTCCCTTCGAGAGAGATTCAGTTTCTTATACTCTGTTGTGAAAAGACTTGCTAAAAGTGTGCAATAAAATTGTCTGTTAGTGCTGAAGACTAGTGCTCTGATCTGTTAAGGATCTGCTTCCTGTGCTTAAGGTACAGGGTTGATCCTGCCACCTTCATTGCTTACTTTGTAACTCTGAGCAAATCACTTAACTAGAGAGTGCTCCTAGTTTGATGATTTCTGCATTACAATTTGTATCTTTCACTATTAAAGAGAATGAGTGAGTGAGCATCCAGAATGTTTTCAGGATTCTGAGGAAATGTTTCAAAGAAACCTCCTTGATGGAGATGAGCCATCAAATGATGGATGTGTAATTACAACCCTCCAGTCAGGAGGGTTGTGGGATAATTTAATTAAAGAAACAGTGGTGCAGAGTAGAAAATGAAGGAGATGAAAGGAGATGAAAAGACAAAGGGAAGATGCAGAGATAACCATGAAGAATAGTGGTGAAATGGAAAAAAAAACATATGCAGAGAAAGTTAAAGAAGGCAAAAGTGGAGTAGTCATAGTAAAGAAGGCAGAAGAAAATGAAAAACAGAAGTATGTGGTAAGGACTCGAAGTAAAAAAGACAAAGAAATGAACAGGTATGAAGTGTGGGACAATTTAACAGCTCCTTTGGAAATAAACGCACATGAGGTAAGATCATTTATTTTTATCAACAAAGAGATATTTTGTGACTTTATATTTGAAACTTTTTTTCAATGTAAAATTTTCTTGGAGAATATTAAAAAAAGTAAGACTGTAATCCATGGAATCTTAATGTGATGAAAGCATTTAACGGGGAAACAAAAATGAAAATTCATTTGCAATTTGGAGCAGAGGTAGAGAGACTTTGAAAGGACATTTGAAAGCTTTATTTAAGAAGTATTGGACACTACAAAAGTTTATGACAAAAGAGGTTTATGGACTAGTGGCTGAGAATTTAATAATGCGTTAAAAATTGAAAGAGAAGAAAATATATACCAAGCATGATAAATGTGGAGGTGAGTCGGGGTATTGTAAAATACTGGTGACAATCCAAAACATGTTTTTTTTTTTGTGGAAAAGCAGGACATTTGATAAGTAACTGTGGTAAAAGAAATGTTATATTGTGAGGAAATGGGACAAGATACAAAAAATGTGAATTGAAATGTTATAAATGTAACAATATTGAACAGTTATGGATGGATTGCAAAAATGAAAATAACAGAAAGGAAAAAGAAAAAGGGAAGAAAATGAACAAAGAGAAGGCATTTTAGAAGTAGTAGAAATAGAAGAAAAATAGAGAGGAAACATAATAAAGAGGACATAGAAGAAGGGTCTGAAATAAGTGGTGAAGAAGACATACATTGGGAAGAAGTAAAAGGGAAAAGAATTCTACTGGTAAAGATAAAAACAGAAAAAGAAAAACTGAAGGGATGAGTACTAAAGAAAAAAAATGGATGAAAAATTATATATACAGCTAATGTCCAGGCTTGTTATAATGGTTATAGTGTTTGACTCAGAGATACAAAGTACAGTGCTTGATTCCCTTCTTGTATAAGGAAATTGGCTAGGCTTAGAATGGCCTGTTAAGAAAGCTAGTCTAGTAATTAGCTATTATACAATGACTGTCCATTAGTATTCAAAAAGTATCTCGCTGATTGGTCAGCCCAACCAGCATGCCCATAGTAAATCTGAGCATATACCAATGGAAAAGGGTCTGGTCACCTTAACTTACTTCCATTAATATATGCAATAAAAATGTTACCTTTCTTTCATTTTTTTAAATAAACTCACAAAACTGGAGACCCAAATGAATAAGAGAGACAGCACAAAGAAAAGTAAAAGGATAAACAAGTATGTTATGTAAAATTAAAGAAACATAACTGATTATCTTTTTATTTTCTCTGTCCCATCTCTCCGGTACATTATAACCTCCCTCTTTATAATTAAAAAAAAAGTAAGAGATATTCCTTTCTCCATTGCCTCCTTTACATACCTCTGGTGTACAGTGAAAGCATTGGAATGCAAGTCCCATACACATGCGCAGTACATCAGCAATGTCCCAGGATACCAAGGAAAAAGCAGATGAGCACCACGGCACCATTATATAAAGACATTATTTAAGAAAAGTAAGTAATGTTTTTCTTAAATAATGTCATTGTATAATAGCAATAGCTGACTTTGTGGTGAGTTATATTGAAGATTTATGCATGGTTGGCATGTTTAATCACTCGGGCTTCACCCTCATGATTAAATCATACCAACTGTGGGTAAATCTTCAATATACCAGATTGACATAATTGATTATTGCTTTATTAAGGTATGAAACCATTAATTTGCAGGGAAAAGGAAAAACAAAAAATTTAAATTGCTTTCTCTAAATGTGAATACTACTAAGAATATAATAATAATAAGAAGAATTTTGCAGTGGTATAATACATGTGATGTAGATGTAATTATATAAGAAGACACAAGATTTTTAACAAATAAAGATTACAAACAGAAACTATGGGAAGGAAAGATAATCTGGAATTTGGGAAGTGAGAGATATTTTGGAATGGCCATATTATGTAGAATTACAGTAATGATATTAGATGTAACTTTAGCAAAAATGGGTAGATTAACCATTGTAGATTTAAAATGGAAAGAACAAGTATGTAGAAATATAAAATTATATGCTTATACTAATTGTAAAGAAAGAGAAAGCTTATTTCATCAGATTTTGGACTATGTAGTGATAAATATGAATATTATAATTGCAGGAAATTTTAACTGTGATTTGAGATGCAAGAGTAAAAAGAAAGGAAAAGATATAAGAAAAATGTTAGAAGTTATAAGATGTCGTAAGTTAAAAAACTCTGGGACAAAAATACATAGACTTAAAAAAGGGGCACATATAGAACTGAAATAGGTAATTTTATAGAATCATAATATTTAGTTACAGGAGAAGGGGATGTAGTTGAAACAGGATTTTCTGATCATCTTGCAATATGGCTAGAGATAATGGAAACAGGGAATATACAAAAATAGGCAAAGGAATAAAAAGGATACACGAGAAAGCATGGAATGAATAATAATAATAAGAAAAGAGATTAGTGATACAGTTATGGAAAGATCATATTACTATGAGAATATTTTATAAAATTTGGTCTGAATGGCAGATATTTAAGGAAAGATATAAAAACTTTTTTTTTTTGCAGTGCCAATAGGATATGAGAAAAGTAGAAGAAGAATATTAAAGAACATATAAAGGTACATTAGAAGATCTAGAAATCAGTGACAGAAAGTACTTTGACAAAGAAAAATAATTATTTGCATGAAATCAAGAAAAATACAAGAATTGTTAAGTATACAAAGATATTTTTAACAAGGAAAAAGAGAAGAATTATTTATTTACTTAAGAAGATTAGTAAAGGAATATGGTAGTGTAATCAGACAAATAATAAATGTAAAAGGGTAAATAGAAAAAACTCAGGGATAGATTATAAATAGTGTAGTACAATATGTACATGAAATGTTTAAAGAAAAAATAAGGTAGTCAAAAGATATGGAAAGTAAAACAAAGCTAACATCAAAAGAGAACAGAGTTGGAAAAGGAGACTTCTCTAAAATAGCTTAATAAAATATTAGGGCAAGTAAATATAGAATCAGCTGCAGGACTAGATTGAATAGTGTATGAAATGTATAAAAATTTAAGTGATTGGTAAAAAAAAAATTAAATATTTTGAATGAATGATTAAATGAAGGTTTTATGTATAAAGAATTATGGAGTGGAATACTTAATTTCATGAAAAAGGAAGATAGAAGACAATTAAGAAAACTGGTGACCAATAGTACTGAATAATAATGATTAAAAGATCTTTATGAAAATAATGCAAAAGAGACTTGAAACTAAAATGGAAAATATTATGGAAGATAACATATATAGTATAAAGGGTATGGGACATCAAGAATTATTAATGATAGAGAAATTGTGGATGATATCATGGACAGAAAAGATGAAGCAAAAATTATGATAGGAGACCTTAACAATGCATTTGACACAATTGGACATGAAATATTATTGGCAATAATTAAAAAATATACAATATAAATGAGAACATTAGGAAATTATATATGTCATTGTATATTAATAACTAAAAATACTTGTAAATGGCTGGTTAAGCCAAGAGGTACATATGCAGAGTGTTGTAAGACAGATATGTCAAAAGAGTTGTATACCCTTTGCATTAGATGGGAATGTGCTCTTATGTGAAATAAATTACAAAATGAAGGAGGCAGGCTATATAATACCTGAACAGTTAAGAATTCCAGTTATGTTAACCTATTCAGATGACATTATAATAACTGCAAAAAACCCACAAAATTTGGATAAAAGAAGTAATGATATCTACACATGATTATCTAGAGATGATAGGGATGGCTTTAAATAAAGAGAAAAGTAAAGTTTTTAGGTGATGTAGTAAAGATCAGGGGTATATACTTTACAGTGAATGGAATTTCTGTGTTACGTAAAAAAAATTGGGAATAAAGACATGAGAAGAATTCAATAGGAAAATGATAGAAGGAATAAAACAAACCTGTCTTTTCTGGAGAACAAATACATTCTCATTCAGAAAAAAGTTGTATTTGATAAATTCAGTACTGATGGGAAAATAGCTTACTTAAGTGTATTTATGAAGCCAACAGCATTTGAAAAAGAATTATTGCAGATATTTTTTCATTTATATGGGATTCTAGATTAAACACAGAAGAAAGAGGAGTTGTGTATGTAACTAAATAAAAATGAGGTTTAGGGTTAATTAGCCCAGTGGCATACGCTGCTTCATTAAATTGGTACAAAGTGTTAAAATGGATAAATGAAAAAGATGAGAGATTAGTAGTAAAATCATATACATATAAGTATGATAAATTTTGGGGTATGGTAAAAAGATCAAAGGAGAAAAAGAGTTTATACATGAGGAAATAAAATATTACCAAGAAAAAATATTTTTGTGAAAAATAAAAGTTGATGATATAGAAAAAGAAAAGTATGGTATAAAATGTAATGATAAACCATTACTATGTAAAACCATGGGAAAATCTAACAGATGAAAAAAAAATGTGTTATAAAAATAAGAAGCAAATGGTCTAATCAGGATGTAGAATGTCAAGATTGTTTGTGGAGATCGGTGATAGATACATTGTCAGTAAAAGGAAATATGCCATATAAGAAGAATAAGCTACATGACATGTGTTTTTGAAATGCAAAAAAAGTTATGGGGAAACGAAGTAAAGAAGATGTTTTTGAAGGTATAAAATAAGTGGATAAAATAAACATGGATATACTAAATATGGATATTATTGGAATAGAAGAAAATAATATGTTAAAAGAATAGATAAAACATTGTTTTGTGTTATATGGAAAGTAAATACATGAAATTATGCTTATTGGTAAATGGATTTTAGCAACAATATTAAGTAAAATCAGATGGTGATTATGGAAAATGGAGTGGGGGTCTAATAGAGATGAATATATAAGTGTGTGTGAGTGTGTGTGTGTGTGTGTGTGTGTGTGTGTGTGTGTGTGTGTGTGTGTGTGTGTGTGTGTGTGTGTGTGTGTGTGAGTGTGTGAGTGTGTGAGTGCATAAACTTGTAGGTATTTGTAAATCTGTAAATATTTTGTAAATAAGAGCTATTTTATATATATAAATAAAGTAACCCCACTCTTTTGGACAAGTGCCATAGGATCTTTTACACCCACTCGAGCTACCACCAACTCAGGATGACAGGATCTCAGGTTAATATCTCATCTGAATGATTGCACACTCAGGAGTACAGCAACTCTCCCTCCCCCACATGCTGCACTGCAGTGTCAGCCCTGGAAAAGTAACCCAGCTATGTGACCAGGAAGATTGTTTCTGGGCATAAGGACGAGCATATCAAAATATATATATATATATATATATATATATATATATATATATATGTGTGTGTGTGTGTGTGTGTGTGTGTGTGTGTGTGTGTGTGTGTGTGTGTGTGTGTGTGTGTGTGTACTGCCTCTGGTCTAAATAATTTTTGTTTAATATCTGTTTAGTCGATTGCATTTGGTCAATTAAACAGATAGTCGATGTGAGTAAAAGATCATACAGTTTTCAGGGCTGGGGAATATGGCCTTTCACCAGTATTGTGCAGTTTTGGAGTTAGTATACATGGGAGTCTGCCTGCAAAAAAAAATAATGTTTATTATTATTTGTTTTATTTAAATTTTTGCATGCAAAGAGGTTGTTTCTCAGTGCATGTACAGTGACATATCAGTAACGGCACTGTCAGTCAATATTATGTGGTTAATGTTTGGAAGGTTAACATCTAGGTCCATCAACAAAAGTGACTATATATATATAGATATTCATATAGCTATAGATATATTTGTATGTATGCATCACTGTAAAATGGCTTAAAACTAAAATGATCATGAATACGGCTTTATTTAAATGTGCAACACACAATTTTTTTTATTAATTTTAAATAGCACCTAACTGAAGTCTCACCCCAAAAACGATGTTTCAGTGCATTAATTCCACCCCCTCCAAAAACAAATAAATCAAGGTATTTAAATACATATGTGAACTGGTGACATGCTTCCAAACAGGAAGATTACCATGTGTAAGGACTGATCGAACACAATAAAGTGAAAGCAACAAAATAATGACTTGGAAAAAAAAAACTCTGGGAATACTATATGCTCAAAAAAAAGTATTAAGTATGGCATGTTATCCAAACCGAAACAAATAGTTATGAGCTTTAACCACAGTAAACATAAAGGATTATGACCAAGTCTCCAATCACAACCCACTTATTATCTGTTCAAGACATTGACTGGATTGGCAAGAAATGTATGCTCTTCAAGCATAGCCGGCCTTAGGAATAGGACAACTAGGTGGCCGTCTTAGGCGCAGCTCTAGCAGGTGCACTTTTCCAGTAATCTGGATGGTATAGGTATGCCAGGATGGGGGCACCAAGTGGTGTGGGGGCACTGTGGAGCTGTTTTGCCTCGGGCACTAGTTGACCAAAGGCCGGTCCTGTCTTCAAGAGTGAAGTTTGAGAGGGAAATTTTGGCAATTATGTTGAGAACACATAATGAAGGGTTATGCTTGGAGAACCAACTGTAATTCATTGTAGTGCATTCAGCTTTATCTGTTCTATGTGCTACCAACTACAGAAAAATAAAATAAAAATGCAAAGTGTTTTACTGCTTTCAAGGCCTGTAAACAACTTAGTGAGTGCTGTCAAACAGACAGTGGTACACTTCCTAGCAACTTTGCTTAAGAATTCTGGGGAAACAAAGGATCAAAATCAGGGACAGTTTTTAAGTATTGCTTTAATTAAAATGTTACCAAAACAACATGTTTTGAATTGATATACATTTTCTGACTGATGAGAAATATGAAATGGTGATTCTAGCATTTTTGGCTGACTGTCAGTTATTTACCTGGAAAAACAAAACTTCACAATGAACAGAGAAGAAATATGATTCAAACACAGGGCCAGCTGAAAGGCATGAAAAGCAGGCAGAAATGAAGTTGCATCTTCTGCTGCTGTTCTTTGCTGACCATTGTTAGTCCATAGAGCAATACCCAAATATAAAAAAGGCTTAGGGGAGTGTGTAACAATTGTAACACACTCCTCTAATCCCTGCTACAATCAGGTCTCACACTAAAGAAGCGTTTAACAACTTATCTTTTTCCCAATACTGGAACATAATCATGGTGTTCTATGCACTACAATAAATTTATAGTAAAAGACACCATCTGGTGACCAGCTAACAAAACAGTATGAAAAATATTCATATTCCCCACCAATCCAAACAATCATGATTCTCAAAAAGGTCTTATATCTAAATGGACATCCCATGAAGTAAACTAACAATGGATGGCACAAGACAAAATTGAAGAGAATTTGCCACAGGAAGATGTTACAGAATCTTCTATTGAATGCCCGCAGGAACTGGAAAACAAGGGAGGTGCCCTCAGTTTGGAAGAAAATGAGCTAATAAAAGAGTTGCGTAATTTAATAGACATACACAGATATATTAAGATCAATGAAAGAAATAGACTGCAGAAGGTTAATAAAACACAAAAAGTCAGAAGTCTGATAAAACAAATGAACACAGTAATTAGGAATGTTCATACAGATCCATGTGATATAACAGACGTAAACAGGATACATTACTGTGCTGCTAAATTAATAACTGATAAAGTTCTACCACAAGAACACAGGGTAGTGAGGGGAAAGGAAGGGGAAAAAATGTAATACTATCATGGAAATATCGAATAGAGAAAACTATAAAGCAACTAAGATAAGAAGTGTCACTATTAGAAGAGTATAGAAGAGGGAACAGATCAGCAAACATACTCAGAAAGACAGACGTGATAAATGCAATGTGCAATATTAGAACAGACCAGGATCTATTATGCACTATTGCAAATAACAAACTAAAACTTTCAGCACAGGCAGAAAAACTTAGATGATATGAAGATAAATATAAAGGAAAAGTACAAAATAAGCAATTTATTGATGAACCAAAAATAAGTTTTATAGAGAAATGCGAAATAAGGTAAAAGGAATAGAAAGACCACCAAAAAAAGAAGAAATATATACATTTTGGTGAAGTATCTATGAAGATCCTGTAACATAACAAAGATGCTAAATGGACAGAAGAAGTTAAAGTAAGAATAAGAGGTTTAAAGGTACAGGATATGAAATGGGATGAAGTAATAGCCAGAGAGATTGAAACAAAGTTAAGAAAAGCCTCTAATTGGAAAACCTCAGGCCCAGATGCAGTACCTAACTTTTGGCTGAAAATATTAACATTTCTGCATGAAGATTTAGACATGAGCAAGAACTATTTATATGCACACCCCAAGCAGACACCAACCTGGTTAACAACAGAAAAAACAATGCTCCTACTTAAGAGTGAACCTGCAAGCTACAATAAAAATTATAGACCAATAACTTGCCTTCTGACGACATATAAACTATAATGTCCAAACAAAGGTTTGCAGTATTAAGCAAAGTCAAAAGCTAACGTATAAACTATACACAGGAATTGATGCTGACAGAGTTTATAGTCAATTAGAAGAAAATGCAATTTTGGCAGTAGAACAAAAGGGCAATATAAGAAAGTCATATGGAACAAAGGATCATTTGTTGTTAAATAAAGTCATAGTGGAGAACTGTAAAAAGGGGAAGAATCTAAGTATGGCATGGATTGACTACAAAAAAAGCATTTGATAGCATCCCACATTCATGGATAATAGAGTGCTTAAAAATGTATAAGATACACCCTACACTAATCAACTACATTACAGTGACCATGAAACAGTGGTAGATCACTTTGCATTTAAGCCATGATAAAGGATAAATTATTATTCCAGGGAAACCCACATGAACCCAGGGAGGACATGCAGACTCCACACAGAAGGCACCCCAGCCGAGAATCGAACCAGCGAACCTCTTGCGGTGAGGCAACAATGCTACCACTGCACCACTGCACTGTCAAAAGGATGTCCCCCTCAACAGCCTGCAGGAGACAGGATACAGGGATAGGGCTTTGAGTCAGTCTGCACAGGACATGTTACTTACATTCTGCATTCTGTATTCTTTTAGTGAGAAACCTCTGTTAGCATTCCAGTTGCTGGATATGCCTAGTTTGGTACATACCAAAGGGGGCATTGTACTCATTACACGAATGCTAAACACAGGGGAACAATGACTTCCTCAGACGTAGATGCCATACCTTTGTTTCAAGTTTCACAAGATACAATGATTTCTTCACTACTGTAGACACATAATAGGTTCATAGGTTCATAGGTTGGTACTAGGCTATCAGCCCTAGGGCCTAAGCCTAGCCAGCCATACACAATTCCTGGCTCTTCTTCTATTTATTATTTTCCTGGACCCCTGTCTAGCAGGAGGCGACTTGATGATCTGGGATTGAATTCCTTTCTCCCATCCATCATCAAGGTTCCTCTTGAAGAGAGAGAAGAGAGAGAGATCTGCTTGAGCATGGGTGGGCTATCTTCCAGTAGTCTCTGGGAGTCAGGAACCTATCCTATCCCTCCAGCATGTTTTGTTTTTGTTGAGGTTTTGTTTAGATCCTGGAGCATGGCTCTGGGGGGGGAGGATTTTTAAGTGTAGCATGTCATGTCCAACAGCTCATGGTTGGCATATGTTAAGCATAACATATGATCAAAGGCTAGATTACTGGCTATGTGTGTTCACCACATCTTGCTCAATATGCTCACCCATACATTGCAATTCCTTTCCAATAGTCTGGTCTTAACTCTTAAGAACCAAAAAAGGCTGAGAAAATAAAATAGAAGGAGATGAAAACCCACCTGACCCATGAGTGAAAGTGAAAGCTAAACATGACTGTGGCAATAAAAGCAGCAGCACCACAAATCGAAGACAGTGGCTGATGAGAGCTGTGAGCACTTCCTCACCCTTATAGTTAACATCTGCTCTTGACTCTGGAGCCCTCTTTGTTTTTCTTAGCTTTGCAGTCCAGGAGAACCTCTGTGTTGCAGGGATTGGTACCTTTGGCCACGGCACAGTTTATTGTATCCATTTCAAATGCCAGTGCCTTTTTTCACTGAGACACTGTTGCCAAACACACGCATAATGGTGGTTATGTGTCAAACAACTTTCCAGACTGAATCCCCTGATTATCTTTCCTTTAGTCTGCATGAATACCACCTACTGAAAAATAGAGTCTAGAAGTAACTAAAATAGATAGCAAATATATAGCATTTTGTAGACCCCTGATATGCATCATTAAGTGAAGTGTTGTATTATCAGTGTTTCAGTGTGCTAGTTGTTTCTTTGTTGTGTTTGCAGTTTGGCACTACCACTACTGTTGGGCAACTTGGAGTCAATGGAGATATGCAGTCTGAGAGGATGAATATTTGCAGATCAGAAACTTGGAGGAAGACCATCCCCATGTCTGGGGTGCAGAGGACATGCAGCCTTCCTGCAGTATCATTGTTCAATATGTGCTGTGTGATTTCATTAGGTGTGTAATTTCATGTTTTTGCTTTCATGACATTTAGACATTAATGGTGTAACATTTTGAGTCCTGATTTTCCGATCCTTGCCAATTCATTACAGAGCCTATGTTCAAGGTGGGTGACTGACTAATGAGAGAACCTGAGTGCCTTAGAATAAATTGTTGTCCCTTCCCCACATTTATCACTATTAGCAGTCCTTCTGTTAGTACAGCTGTGTAAAACTCTAATCTAAACTGTGCAACACACAGGAAGACAAGATATGAGACATGACATATCAGAACTGGAAAAGTTTTTATTTATTTTTTTTAATTTATTGATGCTATTGTTTACAGGGTTAGTTCACACTACATGGATGGACACCCATGGTGGTATTTATACTAATGGAAAATTTTCCAGGGCATTGACAAACTACCACTATTCTATTTCAATAAGAGTGCTATGGGATCTTTTACATCTACCTGAGCTACCGCCAGCTCACATAGATGGGGGCACAGTATAGCACCTCATCTGAAGAATGGCACACTTAGGATTGCAACAGCACCCTCACACTAAACTGTGGTGTAAGTATTGGAATCCTTTAACTGGAAGGCTTAGGGTGGGAATAGAACACACAGACTTCAGATCTTCTAGCAACAAAGGTGAGTGCACTACCTATTGACCTATTTACACTGACAGTTGGTGGTCTGCAGTTACCTGCAACTGTTATTCATTACATAAGATCTATCTATGGGCTGTGTTTGCATTCCTTATACCTCTTAATTTGTTTCATATGGGTATATAACAGTATCCTGCCATAACACTAGAATTTAGCTCAGCATCCTCAGCTATTACTGTCAATCATATTGGCTCCTTTAGCATGAATCTCTTAAAATCAGCAGTCAACAGCTTTCAACAGTCATTGTTTTTCAGCTCTCTTATTGGTTTAAGTGAAAGGAAGAAATAAAGCAGCCAAGTAAGTGCACACAGGGCTCATGTGAAACTATCTCTTCTTTAAAGTATAGTATTTGAAGATGTGTTCACCACCGAAGGCATAAGACTCACTATGTAGTTACTTAATCAACGTTTTGCTGCTCTGAACAGAATGAATTAATGTGTCTAATCAGCAAGATCGGTGCTTCCAGAAAATACTTTCCCACTGAAATGCTCAGCTACAGCATATTCCCAGCTGAAAGTAATGAAACATTATCTGCACACTCAAACAATGACATTAATAAGATTTCTTTAGCTCATTTACACACTTTATAAGAAACATGTACTTCTCTTTTTTAATTCATGATAGACGAGATGAATGGAAATAATTTTGATACAAATGGGGCTTACTTCCTAGGTCTTTTCCAAGAAAATGCCTTAAAATAACTGGGTATTACCTGACTTCAAAATGCAATAAATAATTAAACTAATTATAAAATGTAAGTATATTTTTTCCCCAGAAAGGGTGTTGGATTACTTGAACAGTCTGCAAGTAGGCAGTGGACAAAAATGGGAAGTAAATGCAGTAATTCACAATAAAAGAAGATATAAAGGTAATAAGGCAATATGTAGAATGAGGGAATAAATCAGTCCATTTCTGCAGCCACATGGTCTACATCTTAACGCCTTTATGGTCAACTTGGAACAAAGTACTGAGTGAGCCTAAAAAAGGCTCATGAAACCAATTATACTAAGAAAATATCTTATTGAAGTAGAATGATTCACTCTAAACAAATGTAAGGTTCTATGCAATTTCAGCAAAATTCAGGGAACTGAAATCCAGCATTAAGATGACAGGAAATTATGTAAAACACAGCAAAAAAAATGTATATATATATATATCCAAGTTGGGTTCTTTTGTGTTGCATATTTGTCTAAAAAATTCTTATTTTCCTAGGTCTTTTAACATCATGCGCTTCGACTTTTTATTTTCCATATTCTAAGACCTTACTACTGCATAATCACTAGTTATAAAAATAAAATACCTTTGTCATGGATGAATACAATACAAAACAACTATGATGCTGATGCATAATATTTTATTTTGTTGCATATCTCATAGGATCATAAATAGGTAGATATTGGGCATGCGGTCCAGGATACCATTAATGAACCTAGCCCAAATGCCCAATTGCGTAAAAGTGCTGTAAGATTTATATGACTTCCTCAGTGCCACACAGCAGGCAAATGGAGGCTGAGGAAACCAAACTGTGAATTACAGGAATTCATTAACAGTTCATAGGCTTAAACCTTTGTGCTAACTGCCAGAAGTCTGCACAAATAAACACGTGTTTCCCTAGGTTTCTATAAAAATGTTGTTGTGTCTTTCAGCTTTTCCCGGTTAGAGGTCGCCATAGCAGAACTCCGGTCCGATAATGATTGGCAGTAGATTTTTACGTGCCGAGTTGCCAGCTCTGACGCACAACCTTCAACGAAGGTACGCCCATTCACGCATGACTCCACACAGAAGATGCTCTAGCTGAGAATCGAACAGGACAATGTCATACTGTGAGGTGACAACTCTACCGCAGCACCACCGGTGCTGCATTTTGATGGCAGAATCTAAGATTTTATTAGCGCAAAATCTATAAATAATAATAATAAAAAAATCCTCTTGGCTGATTGCAAAACAACTAAGCTATATGTAAGTAAAAAATTTTTCTCAGACTTGTTCTGACATGTCCCTAGTTTCTAGACACAGTTTTGTAAGTCTATAGTTAAAGTAAAACTCTTGATAATCCATATTTTAATAAAATCAGCATTTTTGCAGGACAAACTCTGAAGCACCCCAGGTGGATGCTGTACTCTCAAATCCCTTTATCACTCTATATATTAATGCTAAGATTTGTACAACCTTGAAGAAAGGAAGATGCTACCTTTTGGTCGCAGTTCTAGGATCTTAGTGTATTAAAGAGGTTTCCTTCCACAAAGTATGAGAATGTAAATGGTTTGACTTTTCCTAATTTGTTGCAAAGGGAGTGATCACAATGCTTAGTATGTTTCCCCAGTGCTTATTGCAGTGGACCTGCCTCCTGCCAAAGGCACACATTTGGGAACAGTTGTAAATGTTTTACTTCCATACTTGTCACTGCTGCATGGCACATGCCAGCGATTCTTCACTCTGTGAAAGATAAGGATATAATCTGAATATATTTACTAAACATCCTATTACTATAGAAAGTCAGAGTTAAGACTGTCACAACTGTAGAAGACGGGAACCAAAAACTGTTCAATATCTTCAGTTCAACATAGTATTTATTAGTACAAAGCACACGATGGGAGCTATACACTGTTCTGTTTAGGATCAGATATCTCTTCCTGCAAATGTACACTTATACACGTAATCCATTTTTGTTAAAGTTTCAAAAGTGGTGCAGCGGTTAGTGCTGTCACTTCACAGCAAGAGCTTCTTTGGTTCAGTTCTTGGCAGGGATGCCTTCTGTGCAGAGTCTGCATGTCCTCCCTGTGGTCACTTGGTTTTCCACCAGGTGCTCTTTTTCCTGCCACATTCCAAAGACATATGTCTGGAGCATTTCTCCCTGGGCGTCCACTGAAAATGGGCTCTGTCCCAGTCAGACTTTCCCAATAAACAAATGTTAAATAAATAAATAAACTACCTTTGCATGTTGAATTTGACTTTCCTACAACAGTATATCTACAGGTGGCCAAGGTGAAATTCCCAAAGCATCAATTTCCAGAAACACAAGACAGCAAGCAAAGCAACATTGGTTTCTGTTTTCTATAAGAAACCACTGCTTGAACAGTTTGTGTGTGCTGGCAGTGACTGCTTTTTTTTTGGAGAATTCTCCTTTCTTCAGTCTTTAACTTAGAATGACAGTTATAGCTATGTTATATCTATGTGTGTATACTCCAAATCAGGGGGCTAGCCAAGTTTGGAACCCTGCAAAAACCAGTTGCAGTTTCCTTTTGTGACCTGTTGTGTTTCAGGGATTCTTTTTTCAGCAGCTCTGATTTTGGTTTTGACTTTTGGGGTTCCATACTACAACCCTCTACAAGGAGTCAAGTGTAAAGCAGATAAAGTTGCAACTCATCAATCACAACTGTATGCATTGCAACTCATGTCCCCTGCCTATTATAGCAGCAGCAGGAGTAGCTGTCATTCACTCTGTTCTTGAGATTTTGTTTTTTCTCCACTGTTTTACAATTTGGTATATACACACACACACACACACATATATATATATATATATATATATATATATATATATATATATATGCATGGATTAGGGGGTCTGCAGGAGCAAAGTCTCTCTAAGCAGAAAACTAGCACCTAGAAAAACTGTTTTTTTTAATAAGGTTAAAGCTTTGAAAGTTGTATTTGTCTCACTAAATCTTTGACCAGCAGTTTCTCAGAGGCATGTAGCAGAAGTGTTTAATTCACATAATGAAGCTATGTTTTACTGTGGACTTAAAATATTTTATCTAGAATTTATTTTCAATAATATTAGGAGCTGAAATCAGAAAATGTCTTCATGTTCATGTTTTAGAAAATGCTTGCTATGTCACTTGTGAGGACAAATCTTCCAGCTATATCCTGGGCATGAAAACATGTTCTTATTTCAAGTGTTTTCTTAACAGCATAAATACATTGAAATGCTTAATCTCATCACCCCAGTGAAAATGCTATGCCACTTGTGAGGACAAATCTAAGTTAATCCTGGGCACAAAAACATGTTGCATCAGTTTTCCTAACAAAATTAATACACTAAAACACACATACAAAATGTTGGTACAATATTGCCAGTAAAAAAATACAAACTAAAATTACTGTAGCTTGGAGGGTGTCTCAGTTTTGTAAACCACGTCTGTAGACATGATTAACAATAGGAAAGCCCCTTTCTTCTCTCCATGCAGACCTCATATTCCTGAAATAATTCCAAGTGCTGCCATTTCTTGTTTGTTTT
>NC_056740.1:157550580-157568080 GCF_019279795.1 Protopterus annectens
GTACTGTAGCTATTTCCTTGGATGTTTGCATTTCTGGCAATATAAACAACATTCAGTATCACTAATGTTGAACACTTTATGGTACAAATGTAAGTGCCATTTTTTCTAGCAGTGTGGAAAGTTTCATTTCATACCAGGTGTTTGTCTGGAGCTTACCTCCCTGTCAGTATTAGTGAGAATTGGAAACAAATTCAAGCAGAGCACCTCACTGGCCCTCCTTAAGAGAAATCTTGATGAGTGGATGGGAAATAGAAAATTCACCCCGGGGATCACTCTAGTGGCTCTACTTGACAGGGGCACTGGGAACTAAGGTCGGGTGGCACGATGCCTGGGTAATCCTATGGGCTAGGTCTGTAAAGGCCCCAGGGCCATTAGCCTAGTACACAAACACACCTATGAACCTATGAACCTATGAAATTTATATTATCATAATGATTAGCCAACAGTATCTTCAGTACAGAAAATTTTAAATGAACAGTGACTATATATTGTTTTGTTTCACAACATATTTCACATGACATCCTTCAAAAATAAATCACGCAGTTATGAAAATATGAATATAAAAATACCATTGACAACTAATAAACCCTGGCAGATATTTTCATTATAATACATCCTAGACAAATGATAATAGTGACATTGCATTTCTCACAAACTGCCCTTTCACATGCTTCCTATCATTAAGCAGTAAGTTATTCATTTAAGTAAATCAGTTATATGCAATGTGTCGATGCAGTAATATGCTGTTGTTATTAAATAAACGCTACTCAAGCAGGTAGTATCAGTACTTATGAAACAACATTAAGGATGTTGTATCTGGAAGAAAGTAGTTATAGAGACAAAATATATTATGTTAATCTTGAATATAGTAATACTGAACAAATGTGGGTCTAAAGTTAAGGCTGAATTGGTTCTCTAACCAGGTTGGGTTACTTAATGAATTATATAATGTATTCACTATGGGGAGATTCTGTGTGGCTAAACAATCTACTTCTGTGACCAATTTAACATACAGGTGGGCAGAGGAACCTTTTGAATATGATATATTTGTACTTCATTATTGGTGCTTATTTAACCCCACCTCCACCCCATGCCCCCATAGGCTTTATGAGAATGATAGGTGCAAGACAAGCTGGTAAACTGATCAGGAAAACAGATATGTGGTGGTAGTTTTTGGACAGGGAGGAGAGAGTGATAGTGACAGGGGAGTCCTCAATATGAAGAAAGGTGACAAGTGATGTCCCACAGGAATCTTTCATGGTTCCAGCTCTTTCACATATGCTCACTTCTGACCTCACACAGGAAATAGAAAACTGCATCAGTCTCTTTCTAGCTAATGCCAAAGTTAGAAAGGTAGTATCTGATGGGATCTAAGTCTGGAAAGGAATGAGAAATGGCTGGAGGCATGGTCTGTGAGAAGCCAGCTTCATTTCACTCCTTCCAAGTGTACGGTGAGTCACTTGTGAATGCTGACCCAAGAGTGCAATATGTGCTTGGTATGGGTCACAATTAAAAACATAGAAATACAGAATGCTTCCTAATAAAGGTCTGATATTTTTGTGACTGAGTCAAAAAACAGCTATCACAAAACCTTGGTATCACTCAACTATGAACTACAGAGTAGATATATAAAGCTCATGCAATAGCTTTTTTGCCAGGTGCAAGCCCCCCGAACAACCCAAAATGGGAGATATACCCACACATCCCCAATGGTATAACAACTAAAAGATCACACTATCTCAGAGAAAAGAAAAGTCTGCAAGACTAAGTCTTCAGTGTCAAATCTCCAGAATTGTGAATTAATAATTGATGACATGATTATTAATCAATAGTGTAGCAATTATAAGACTGGTATCCACAGGTGAAGGGTTTCGGGATTATCATTAGTCATAAAAAACATGAACTATCATGCTCAAAATCACAAGGTGGCAGCAAAGGCAAATTATATATTAGGGTATGTATCCAGTCACGTAGCATGCAGGGCCAGGAAACCATATCAAACCCTTGTAATATCACTGCTAGAATACTGTATACAACTATAGAAACTTTAAAGGGATAGAACAGTCACACTGCTGGAGAGGGTACCATAAAGGCAATCCATGTAATACATGCAAAGGAGGGAATGAAGTACTGTGACAATTAGGGAGTTTAGGCTGCTTTTGCTAAAAATAAAAAAGACAGGGACGTGATACAACTATGTAAGGTATGACAAGAGTTGTGTGAAGAGATTAGTTAGCAGACTGAGAACATGCTAAAATATCAGAAGTCAACTAAGCAGTTAAGTTTTATGAATCCATGAAACATGGGGGCTGCTTCATCTTATTATAACTAATTTCATAGAGTCTTGATATACTAAAAATGATTGTTGTGTAGGTAGCATACTTCAGAGTACTGCAACACATTCCCAATTCCAAGTCAAACAGAAACTGAAAAAATATCAAGTAGGAGAACTTCACTCTCTTATCCAGTTACTTAACTATGGAATCACTGAAGTCACTCCACATGGGTAAAGATGAAATATTTAAATATGTCACCCTCGGCTATGAATCTTCAGTTTGGTATATAGGCGTAAAAGGGGTTCCACCTATAAATGACATTTCATAAAAGTAATCGCAAAGTTAGATTGGTTTCTGGAGTTTTAACAATGCATATTTTGATGAGTTAAAATGTCTGGACTCACATGTTAAGACTTACAAAATCGGAGTTGTAAAATTAAAATTAAGATTTTTATAAACAAAACTACTAAAAGGCGTGCAACACTGGTAAGAAATATTGTTGGGTTTTGGGTCTGGCACATTGCTCAGAACATTACATGTTCACTTTGTAAAACTGTATTTGATAAAGTCATCTATTATACCAGAATATTTTTCCTCACCTATGTTGTAATTACAATATGAAATGGAATATGCCTGCTACAAAACAATTCTACATTCTAACCAAAATACCTATTGTAGCTAAGCAGCTATAAATAAAAAAATGTTGTTCCTCACACTTGCCCCAAGGACATGACATCATTGCACTGACTTTCTATTACTGCCCTCTTCTCCAAAAAAAATAAATAAATCAGTAAGTAAAAAGTGCTTTTACAAAATTGTTACTGTCAACCATAATAAACTCCACTCTGAAATAAGAAATTCTCACAATTTACAAAAAAACCCTCTTAAAGCACTTTAAATACTGTCAATAGTTTTACTGGCAATAGTTAACAAGAGTATTACTAATACTTGAGATTAATTCAAATAGTAATTTCACATCATTTGCAGCAGGAAACTACCTACTTATTATATATAATGTAATATAATCATCTGATATGATTTCTTATTGTAAGCATGATATGTAATAATGACTATATTAATTCTTTGTTTCTGCTGCTGAAGTATTAAGCTGTCTCCATTATGCCAGGTACAGATGCATTAAGCAGTCTTCATTTTGTCTGGTGCAGGTATATTAAGCTGTCTCCCTTATGCCTGGTGCAAATTTATTCAGCTGTCTCCATTATGTCTGGTGCAGATGTATTAAACTGTCGCCATTATGTCTGGTGCAGATGTATTAAGTTGTCGCCATTATGTCTGGCGCAGGTGCAATTAGCTGTTTCCCTTATATCTAGTGCAAATTTATTAAGCTGCGTCTATTATGTCTGGTGTAGCTGTATTAAGCTGTCTCTATTATGTCTGGTGCAGATGTGTTAAGCTGTCTCCGTTATGTCTGGTGCAGATGTGTTAAGCTGTCTCCGTTATGTCTGGTGCAGATGTATTAAGCTATCTCCTTTTTCTCAGTTATACCAACATGCTTAATTGAATATGCCACTGAATGCTACAGGTTTACTATTTGTTGCTGGCCACTTGATTGATGTTAAAAACATTGTCACTGAATTATCGCTGCCATCTTGGAGGAGTGGATAGACTTGAAGAGCTAGAAATGTTGCATTTTTCTTACCTTCTACATCTTATCTTAATTTGTGTTGTCTCAGAGTTGGTATGTAATGGACGTAGAGGCCTTTTCCCAAATCAGTGGGTGAAGTGGGACTTGCTCCCTGAAAAAATGTTTTTGAGTTTTGCCACAATTGGAGTGTCTTTATTTTGATGTCATGGCTTTTCAAGGTTTATGTTGTTTTGGGTTTAATATACAGAAGACCCACTATGTTATATCATAAAACTATGACTTCATATAACATTATCCAACAGAATCCATTGTAAAACATGCTGCATGTAACCAATATAATGTTTTGTACATTACGTTGTATAACACATGACAACTTTTATTTGCCTTTTGTGCAGAAGTCTTCAAAAATCCTTGCTGTTCACTTACTTGGTCATAAATGAATGTATAAATAAATATGTACATATTTATATACATCCTTACATACATGCATATATAAATACATACATAAGTAAATCAATTACATACTAATTACAAATATATATATATATATAATATATATATATATATATATATATATATATATATATATATATATATATATATATATATCTATATATATATATATATATATATATATATATATATATATATATATATAATATATATATATATATATATATATATATATAAAATATATATATATATATATATATATATGGAAAATACAAAATGGTGATCCACACGTATTTCAGAAAGAAACATGAATAAGCCTAGAACATTTAGCTCTTTCCCTAGGCCTTGGCTTAAAATGCACTGTAGCATCTTTAAAATGATACCTAATTTCTTTAACTGTGTGTGTTTTCCCCAGTACGCAGTTGCATTTGATTCTATTTTACAAGGGTTATTTTTGCTTTTGAATACATGATAGCAAAAAATCAGGACAATATAGAGTATATAGCCAGTTTGTTTCTGTGAAGAGATCAGACAACTGCAACAAACATCAGAGTCAGGTATAGCATAGCATAACAGCAGATGTATTTTATAACTGTTGCATTCAAAGGAAAAGGTGAAAATCGAATGAAAAAAAATAGTCTTTTACATCATTTGACTTAACAGTTCATAATAGAGCAGAACAATTCTAAATAATATTTCTAACTGCTACTGCTTTACCATAATCTACATAGCTTGAATTTCTTTCCTTCTGGTAAGTGCTGGTCAAAAACATCTGCTACACAAGTTTTGCCCAGACCCTGTTATTAAAAGCAGTTCTGCAGGAAGTGCAGATAATTAGCATTTCTGTCATTAATGAATATGTGTACAATTTTCTGAATGATTATTTTAGCAGTTAACACATCTGAGTAAAGATCACCAGGAAAGGAAAAGTTGAGAAACATAGCCTAATATATAAAAAAATTAAAATCATGTGGTTGAAACACTTAAAATTTAGTGGCAAATAAGTACAAAATGTTTCAATGAATCTGTCACTTTCTCTGTGTAATGAGTATGTTGCACGATCTGTTCTGGGAAGAGAAGAGAACAAAGCAGAAGAAGAAGAGATTTGCATAAAGGACCACATGCAACAGAACAACTCCACTCAAATTATTGGAAAAGCCCATAAATTTCATTAACTCTTGCACTGCTTTTTGGTACTATCTTGTGGTTCATATTATGTTTAAACTTGTACAGCTTTTCTCTCCGGGCTCCCACTGAAAATGGTCTCACCTGGCCCAGTGGACCTTCTCAGTAAACAAATGCAAATAAATAGATAAATAAACTAACATCTACAGATTCTTATGCCAGTGCCTGTTGGTAAATAGGAGCACAGTAAATCCTCTGATATCACCTAATGCATTTTTATAATAATTGTTTTTATCATTAATAGATACTTTTCTGGCTTAATGACAGACTGGGAGATAACTTATTTTGTCATTTCTGCTAATAAAGTTGCACATTCTCCTTTCTGTTATACATTTAAGATCATTTACAGGTGGTAATGTTTGTATATTTCTATATCAACAATAAATTAAATGTTCTGTATTGTTTGAGAAAGAGCTAAGAAGCAGTACTTCCTGATTTCATTCAAGACATCACTCTTTCTTCTTTGGTCTACAGTATCTAGTGTATGATTATAAACAGGCTGCAAAAGTGTTCACTTTCCTTCCATTAGCTTTTAAAATAACTGCTCTTTATCTACGTACTATGGTGCATTTCTGGACTCGGCCATAATGCTGTTTACAATTTGTTGCCTTTTCAGGTGTAATAAATATCAATCCATCACTGATTTCTTCTTCCACTTTGGATTATGATGGCATCAGAAATGTTGCAGATTGTAGTGTGTATGTAGTAAATATCTGACACTGCGGCATGCTCATCTCTAGCGTATCCTAAGTTGACATTTTTAGATCATATATCAGAAGTGTCCTACTTTATAAACCAATTACATTGCTCAACATTCTTCCCTGAATCTTCCATGTGTGGACTTTACCCTCATGCCTCCCCTACTTTATAATCATTATTCAGGTCACATAACCTCAGTATTAGCTCTAATTCATATCTTTAGAAATGCATAGCTGTGCTACTTCCCTGCATGTTTCCAGCTTCAGAGTGATAATCATCAATTGACAGGTGAAGACTCTACATGGGGTTATGGGAGGGTTCACCCTCTGCAAAATTATATAGCACATATGTTTTAGTAAATTGCTGTTTGAAAATGCAAAAATTTATTTATTTTACTAAATTCATTCAGTATTTCCACCTTTTAGCAAATCGACTGTAGTCATTTAAACAGCTGAACTTCGATATTTCTTCTTAGGTCTTTGATTTATTTGCTGCTTGGCTGGAAGACAGTGAACTAGAGTATTCTATAGTTTCAGTCACATTAACTGGCATCTTTGATTAATCTTAATGACACATAGACTCTTGTTTTTAGTGTTTTTTTCAGCAGGCTATTTCTGCATTTTTTATCCTCTTTTGAGTTTTGTTAACTGAGTGAACCTTCTTGTTCTTCAAGACACTGTTTGATGTTGTTATTCTGGTCCTCATTATCAGTGCCTTTGATTTTTCCTCTTCATCTAGGAATCTCAAAAATTAGAATGTCTGAGAATTAAAAAAAAAACATGGGATTTTTATGGAATTCTAAGCCAAAGACCTAATTCATCACAAGATGCATTTCTACTCATATTTATTATTTATAATATTGTAAACATATATTAAGTGTTTTCTGACTAGAATCTGTTTTCAGATTCATAAGAGAATTGTAATGAAATCACTACAATGACTGGACATTTTTTAAATGCTGAAAATCAGTGTCCCTGCTAATTATTATTATAATTACATTCAGCTTTGCGGTTTGACAGTCTGGTTATTCCTCTCTTCAAATCTGTATGCAAATGTATAAGCATGTGTGTGTGTGTGTGTGTGTGTGTGTGTGTGTGTGTGTGTGTGTGTGTGTGTGTGTGTGCGCTCGCACGCGTGTGTCTGTGTGTGTGTGTGTCTATGCATCTCTGTCCGTTTACATCTATACACACACACACACACACACACACACACACACACACGCACACACACATGCACAAACAAATATATATATATATATATATATATATATATATATATATATATATATATATATACATGTATATAAAGACATATACAGAGAGAGAGATACAGAGATATGTATCTGTCTATACATATCTATAGAGAGAGAGATGGATATATGCTTGTAAACCTCAGCTAAGTAACATCATGAGGTAATGATCTCTTGGACATGGTTTTAAACTTCAGAAATGTTTTTTTGCATATTTATGATGATTGCACATTGCTGAGGACTTTATATTGAGTGTTTGTCCAAGTGAAGGTTATATTTCAAGAAAAATGCATTCTTAATTTAGCATTTCTGTGGATTAGCTTTATATCTACAAACTTTTTTGAATGCACAAAGTCTGAGGTCTCTAGGAAAATTAGCAAATAATGTTAAGTGATAACCATACCAGTACTGAGATTTTCTTTTTTTTTTTCGCCGCCTAAAGCACATGAAATGTTTTAGTCATAATTGTGCCCAGCATACATAATCAAAGGATGTCTACTTTGCAGGACTGAGGTACCCTATGAAATTTACTTACTACATATACATCAAAACATTTTGAGGACCATCTCATTCAGTAATTAACTCTTCAAATATATCTTGCACTTTACCTGAAGGAAAGTACTAAACCTGCAATAGTGATCTTGACTGTCCTTGGCCACTTTTCCAGGCCTTTATTAAACTAATTCTGGCCAACATCTCCTTCTTTTGTGTTACTTAGTCGTGGGGCGGATGGGGGTGAAATGTAGCAATATGATCTTTTGTTTGGGAAATTCTTGATTGTACATCAGTAATTCTGAACCTAAAGGAACTAACAGTATTTGTTTTATATTGGTAATGCCTAACTGAATAGAGTTAACAGTGAGACAAACTGCTCATTTGTTTACTTACTGCTTCAGCTGTGATGAAGGCAAGGGGTTAACTTGTGTATGTACACTTGGCATGCTTTCCGCAAACAGGATCATAGGTGCTTACTAGCCTAATGACCATAAGGGCTTCTGTAAGCCTAGCCATGATCCAAAATCTCTTTCAAGTGCTGGTACCCTTGATAAGTGTAAGCAGGGTCTTGGGAGATGAAACATGCACAAGCAAGGGCCTGGGAGAGGAACCATTTACAAGCTGTCTGTGTCCATTAGAGACATAGGTGCCAAACCAGGGAAGAATTTTCTGTTCCTCATCCAATTGTCCAAGTTACACTTAAATTGGGTTCAGGAGGAATTCTGCTTCACATGGATGGGAAGCTTGTTCCAGAGATGGGGGTAGTTTCTGAGATACATTCTTGTCTCTCCAGCAGGTCCTATTTATATCACAGACAAGGTTTAGAATGGGCAATTGCAGTGATGTTTTGCAGATATTGAAGAAGTCTGTCAGGTTGGGGTCTGACAATGTCCTGTACACCAGGGATAGATCGCCCCTTAACAGTCTGTACGAGACAGAATACATGGATAGGGCCTTGACGTGGTCTGCATAGGACATGTTAATTATACCCTGTATTTTTTAGTGAGGGACTTCTGTGGACATTCCACTTGTTGGATATGCTTGGTTAGGTATATATCAAAGGGGGCATTGAACTCAATGATAGGTCTGATGAATGCCAAATACAGTGGAACAATGACTTCCTTGGACCTAGATGTCATGCCTTTATTTATAAGTTGCTCATCATAGAATAATTTTCACACTATTGTAAGCATGTGATGGTCAAAGGCTAGATTACTGTGTATGTGTGTGTTCCTAAGTCCTTGACTGCTGTTTCAGCTCTAAGGGTGTGTTGTCAATATGATAGTTACCAGGGGTAGATGACTTTTTGAAGGACACGATTATGAATTTCTTGGCATTTAGTTTTAGTCCATGGCTAATGGAATGACTTTCATTAAGCCTCCGTGATCCTTCTGATTAAGTATAAAGTCTCATCCATGGTAATTTCAGTAGAAAATAAATTTTCCAAAATGTTTATATAGCTTTGTGTTATGTTGACCACTAGTATCATTCTGTGTCATTGTGATAGCATTTTTGGTAGTTTTGCCATTGCCAGAATATAGTTGTGATCTAAGAAAGGTACTCCCCTTTCAAGTGGTCATTACAAGTCTCCAAATATCTAAGGTAAAGGGAAAAACAAATAGAATGAGTTAGCAGTTTTGTTAAGCTGGGAAAGAATCTAAAACAAGAAGTTTTTTTTTACAGATAATGTAATTCCTATTTTCAATTTTCATAGTATGAACTTTACAGAATAATTTTCACAAATATAGCACCATCTTTGAAATTCCAGTTTTGTTTGCATTTAAACAGGTAACATACTAAAATAAATTAGTTCCACATGAATATAGGATAAAATTTCTCTAGATTAGGTAAATTAATAAATTATCAGAAAGACAATGAGATTAATTAAGAAAGATATGACCATGTATACATTGTGCTGCCTTTTTTGCTATTCATTAAGCAGCCTTACACGGAGCTGTATGGTCCTGCAACACAAAGCTGTGCAGCATCATGAAGCGCTGGCTTAATTACAGTTTCCTTTCTAAGATGCCCTTACTCCAGAGCAGATTATTACCTTGATCTGTATCTTTGTCACATATGCTGAAAGTATTTCCAGTCAGGGCTTCCTAAAGGTTAACACAGTAAAATAACATTAGTATACAGATTAAGACTTGGTAAGAATATTTTTTTTTTTATTTTGTATATGGTTTTGATCATTACATCTGGGATAAAACTCATTCCAGTCTAATTCAGTAATAAAAACATATATGTAATTTCTTATAAGTGAGGTAAAGAGAGTATCCAATAAAAGTTTAAGACAATTAATGGCTTGTGACAAAATTATAAACTTATGCTTTTTGTTTTGAAAAATTGGTATTTAAGCTTATTTCCAGAAAGGATGGTACAGCATTTTACCTGGTAAGTCTTTATTCATAGCTTGGCATGATAAGGGCAGGGACATTTCTGAAAATAAAATTAAGTATTTCTATTGTCTAATTATGCTAGGGAATTCCATTTGGGTTAGCACATATAATTTCTTCACTATTTCCTACCAGAGAAATGAGTTTTATTAGTTTAACCTGGAGAAATTTGATAAATATGATAAATGTAAGGCTTCAAAATACTGTCTAATCATTAGGGAAGTTGAAGGGAACGGTGTGTGTTTTATATTATTATAGAGTGGAGCAAAGCTTTCTAAAGCTATCTTGTAATGAGGTAAGCCATGTCTTATCTGTGATTTATTCAATTATTTATTTATTTGCATGTGTTTACTAAGAAGGTCCACTTGGCCATAGTGAGCCTATTTTCAGTGGAGGCCCGGGGAGATAAGCTCCACACAGAAATGAACAATACACAATATAAGCATAACACTGTGTAAGAATAACACAAAGCATAATGTTGACAATATTCAAAACATAACATACAATACTGTACAATAGATTATAAGGTACAGTACATTACAGTAGGAGGGCTGCAGTTGACAATTTAGAGTCAATAGGATCATGGGATCATAGTAGGCTACTAGGCTAATGGCTCTGGGGTCCTTACAAGTCTAGCCAAATGTTTATCCCCAAAAAAAGAAACCTCAGTCAGAACCTGTCACCCCTGTCAATGAGGGAAACAGGTGGAACCCCTGGGAGAAATTTGTGGTTTCCCATCCCCATCCACTCATCAAGATTGTGATTGAAGAGGGTCAGCAGAAGGTAAAGTATTACAGTACAAAATTAAGGATATAGTGGTAACACAAATAAAATGCAGGTATCATCATTATTGTAAGTGATTAACACTTATGAAGTAATAAATTTGCATATAATTGGTAAATATAAAAGACAGTGCAAGCAGTCTAGTTAAGTAGAAGTTAAGATAAGAAATAGAAAGAATTATATATGAAGAGACAGAACAAAGATATGGTGGTGTAGAGGAGGAGATCAAGCTTTAGGAAGTGACATTTTGGCACATGTGCACTGCCATACAAAGGAAAGGTGTTGTCTCAGGGACTTTTTAAAAAGAGCAGGATTGCTAGTAGTCCTAATTACTATTTAAGTATGACTGTATGCTAAGCCTCAGCTTTTTTTGTAGTAGGTAAGGATTTTATTACTTTAACACTCCAACAGGCAACTTTTATTTTATAGCAGAAGGCAAAGTAACATTCTATGTTCCACATCATTATTTGTAAATAGAGCAATGTGAAATATAATATTTAAGCTATGATTAGAGTCTGGTTTTAAAGCCACACTTAACTAGTCTTGCAAAACACACTCAAATTTGCTGTTTTCTATTTGAAATTTCTAATACTGTACCTCTTGGTCATTTAAGTGCGTCTTGGGCCCTGAGCAGTTTTCAAACCATGTCTCCCCAAAGACTTTTTTGGGGGGAAAGGGCACACACAAATAATGTCCTTTTTTTCTTGATTGTTTTAAACCATAAAAGATAATTTGAACTGTTGTTGTTATAATACAAAGAGTGTCAGTACCATCAATGATAACTAAATAAATGTATGCTCCTCAAATGAACAACTGTGATAAACAACGTTGTTGTTTGTCTTTCGGCTTTTCCCGGTAAGGGGTTGCCACAGCAGAACTCGGTCCGCTAATGATTGGCAATAGATTTTTTATGAAACGCCGAGATGCCAGTTCGATGCCCAACTTTCAACAAAGGCACGCCCATTTATGCACGCATGTCTTTTGAATGCTACCCAACCGCAGGGAGGACATGCAGACTCCACAAGGAAGACACTCCCATACCCAGCCGAGAATCGAACAGGAGAACCTCTTGCTGTGAGGTAACAATGCTACCGCCATACCACAGCGGCATTGACTGTGATAAACAATAAGGTATTCAAAGCTGCTTTACAGAAATGCTCTGCAACACCAGATTAATTAATCTAATCATGACAACAATGTTAAATATCATTTATAGAACCACATTTGGCAATGTTCATTTCTGATTTTAATAAAAATAAATAAATAATTATAATAAAAATAATAAATTGTATTTCAAGTCTGTTTCACATAAACACACAGTAGCACAAGTATTCAAACTTTGCAACTTTTCTTTTCACACAAATAAATACTATTCCTATAATGCAAGAACAGAACAAATGAAAAGAAGGAATACTACTTTCTTCCACAGACAGGCACCACTCCTAGCCAGCAGTTATAGTGGCTGGTTGTAACAAAAAATAATATGTCTTAAAATCTTAGCACATGAATCAGGATCAAAGTTAAAAATTATGAGTGACAAAGCTCCAAACAATAACAACAGATTTTACCTATTGATTTTAAAAGTTGCTAGAATTACAGGTTTTACATTACCATACATTCCACTGCCCACTCCTGAGATCATGTAACAATAGGGAGGGGCATGGTTTTTGGTTGTCTACTTACCTATAGCTCTCAACTTTCCAAATCCAGTACGTGGAGCACTGCCTCTCATAATATGAATATATGGGCAGAATATGAAACATTTATTGAAAACTTCTGTAAGTAAGCTCACAACATGATTATAAGGACCTAGGCAATGCTTACAAAGAGTCATTATGATAAAGTAATTTAATCCAGTATTAATTGTCATCATACCTCTCAACAACTTAGCTCAAGAATTATGGACAAAGGCAAAAATAATGGGGGGGGGGCAAAGTCAAGATATTACTCTAATTCCCTTAAAAGGACAACAATAACAGGCACTATAACAACATGCATTTTCTGAACAATAAGAGGTATAAAATGTAATGTTTGGCATTACTGACTAATTTTCTTTAACTTGACAGTGAAGTCAAACATTTAAGAGGACAAAGCAAAATAATAATATGAGGTAAAATATGGAGCAATTGGTTAGCATTGATAGCAGTTAAAAAGTATGTTAACAATGATTGCTACAAGACCTTTCAATGTGCAACAGTGTGGAACACTCAATTTTCTAGACTCAAAGTGAGGAAGGGTCGTAATATACTTGAGAGGCATGTGCATATTGTGAGTTGAAGTGACTGCAGTCCTCAACTATTTGTCACAAAACCATACTTTTACAACATGTACAGTGTGTAATTTACTAATAACTTCAACCAGGAAGCTCACAGTGTGGTTAATAACTGTTATATGTATTTTGAGTAATTCCTACACGTTAGTGTTATTTACCATGGATATTTCTTTAGAAAATCTTAATAATGAATACATAACAGATCACCTCAGTCTGGATCAACAAAGAACACAACTTTTAAAATTCAGAGTGAAAAAATATTCCTCATAATGAGTTACAATTGAGAGGTATGACTCTGAGTTCTGCTTAATGCCTTTACTAACTTTCTGCATTGAATCAATAAAGTTTCACTGTACAACTCTACTGTCAGTGCCCTTTCTGCTTTTCAAGAGAATTGTCAACCTATAGTGACACCAAAGCACTCAGTTTCTTGCAGAGACTTTCACTACAGAAGCTCAGCATTCAAGTTCTCCCGAAGTTTCTTATCCTGCAAAGGCAAAGCTCTGTTCTACAGTCACAGTTGTCAGTTGTCAATTATATAACTTTTGACTAAATTCCTCTTCCCAAATAATTCACAAGCTTGATCCTTCCTCTAGTATGCCCTACATTTATCTTACATAACTCTAAACTTTAACATTGATAGGTTACTATTTGTCCGTAGCTGTCAAACAGCAACCATATTGCACATGGAGTGGCAGACATTCATTGGTCTAGCTGTAGGATATTATAGCAATAACCCATGCCTGGGTGTGGGTAATGCGGGATTTACCCATGGTTGGCCCAAACAAAGACAACCGTGGGCAAATCCCGCATTACCCACACCCAGAAGTGGGTTATTGCTATTATATTATGACATTATTTAAGAAAAGAAATAATTACTTTTCTTAAATAATGGCATTGTATAATGCCTCTTTGCTGCCCTTCCGCAGCTGTCTGGTATCCGCGGCAGTTCTGATGTACTGCGCATGCCTACACAGTACATCAGAGCTGTGGCCAAAAGCAACGGAGAAAGCAAGATCTCCATTGCTTTTTACTGTTTCGCTATGTTAAATGGGTTTAACATAGCGAGACAGCTTTAAAATAAGCAACAGAGATCTCTGTTGCTTATTTTAAAGCTGTCTCGCTATGTTAAACCCATTTAACATAGCGAGACAGGTTTAAAAAAAAAGCAACGGAGAAAGCAAGATCTCTGTTGCTTTTTACACACTGTGTCGCTATGTTAAAGGAGTTTAACATAGCGAGACAGCTTTACAAAAAGCAACGGAGATCTCTGTTGCTTTTTTTAAACCTGTGTCGCTATGTTAAACTCTTTTAACATAGCGAGACAGTGTTTTAAAAGAGACTTATACTAATGGAAAAAGTCCGGGCGAATGGACCTTTTTCCATTAGTACAAGTCGATTTACAACGTGCACGCTGGCCAATCAGCGTGCACGTTTTGGAATATTAATGGGGGGTCATGGTATAATGGAACTGTTAGCTTACCTACTAAGGCAGAGGATTGTAGGCATGTTACTGCAGTACAGTTTCCATAGCACAGTGAAAATGGCTTTCTGAGGCAAGTTGTCTCTTGTTGTTAACAGTGAAAGTATCTTCTCTTTTGAGTTTTGCCACAGTGAAAATAGAAAATAGTTGTGTTCTGCTTACAGCAAATACATTTAAAATTTGGAAAACATTAAAGATGTTCCAGGCTGTGTATGTCTTTATGAATGAAATATGATCCTATCAGACTTCATATTAAGCTCTGAAAAATCATAGCAAGTGGAGTAAGATGTTTAACTTTACAAAACGGTCACTTGCTAATTTCTGGAGCTGAACATGAAATATGTTTACTTGGATTAGTCAGCAATCTAGATCCCTCTCACCTTTAAAATCCTAGTCCTGATGTTTGAAAAGTATAGCAGTGGATCAAAAAATAAGGTCTCCAGATTCCAAACCCCAAATAGTTGCTGATATGCAGGTGTAAACACCATCCAAAAAGTTTGACCTCATTTAGAAAATACATGCCCACGTCTGACTGAACAACTTTGCCTGTTTACAAGGAATGGACAAACATAGATATTCTCCAAAATAAGGAACAGTTTACACTTGCCTGTAAGCTGAAGTCCTTGTCGAATATGATTTCTCACTACTATCACTTAGATTGCTTTCACCTTTCCCTAGCATCAGAGCGTCACAGGCAGCTACTGCACATATGTAAGTAGTAGTTTCAACTACCCAAGTATACACAGATACTCATGAGCATGATGACATTTAAATAGCTTATTAAAGGAAAAGCTTTAAAGTTATCAGCCATTACATTCAGCACATAAGCTAACTAAATGACTTGGCAGTATTGAACATAACAAAATTATTTAAAGGACCACTACGGGCAAACAATGAAAAAACATATATGTTTTATCTTGCCGTGATTTACTGCACCTTCTAAAGCTGCCTGCAGCAAAATAAGTACTCATTCCTAATTTTATTTTATTTTTTTACTCTTGTCTGCCCTCATGGGGGCAGACATTGTAATTCCTTTGGAAAGCTAAATCTGTCTCAATGCACAGACTGTGCGAACAAATAGCCCTACCATTTGTTGTCAGACTAGATTTCCGTTCTCTTAGAATGGACCACCTGAAAAAAAATGCCAAGTTTGAGAGTCTGCAGCTCATGTGTCATTCACTGGTATACACTGAGTTTTACAGATGTTGTTCCTATTGATGTACTACACATTCTCTGAAAGAAACTTGCAAAAGTGTCAACAAATTACTGAGATAAATAAAACTTTTCACAAGGAGCAGTTTTGCAAGTTTCAATTCCTGGCCAAGTTACTCCTCCCATCTCCCCTCCTTCAGTGGGCTACAGTCTCACATTTCCAGCTTGGGTAGATTCAACTATTTTGTCAGCTTTGCATGACAATAGACATAAAAAAAATCACAGCCTGGTGTGCCACTAAAACTGTTCCCTTATATGTCTCTTCACTTCTGAATAGCATTTCCCCAGGAATAAAAAAAAAAAAAAGCAAAGCACACAGTCCAGAGTTTGGGCCAATCTATCCATTTCTTAATGTGCACAGTAAAACATTCAGTTTGTAATGCATTCTGGCTGCTGACATGGTTATCTTTACATAGTTCTCTTACAGCATAACCTGAACTTATGGTATTCAATGCCAAGCTTTACAACAGTTCTCAGTTTCTTAATAATGACCTCCCAAGCCTCTGATGTGACCCAGTACTTTGTCAATATACTGTAAATACATAGATTAATACAAATATCTGTGCACATATGACACATACAATAATACACACATACCATCATTAAAACAAGATAAATGCAATATAAATCATATCAATATAGTTATGATTTCTAGTTTATGACCCTGTTTGTCTATGGAAACTTTTTTTTTGAATTTATGTTCAAGCAATTGTATATTTGTTGTATATCATCTTGTTTAATTGTTTCTTAATATTCGCTGCATCAATTGTAAAACTCTGATTTTACTCCTTTTATATTTTCTATGCTCTTTGTACAAATAGCTATGTTTGTATAATTTATTTTTATTATTTTTTATAATTGTTTACTATGTATCTGGAGCTTTTCTCCCCGAGCCTCTGCTGAAAAGTCACCTTGTGTCCAGTCGGACTAACCTGGTAAACAAATGGAAAATAAATAAAAAATAAAATATTCTAAGAAAATCAATCAATATGCCAAGAAAAATCCAAAAGTTAAGAAAAACAAAAACACAAAAGGAAGGAAAATGTTTCCTTGATGCTGTCATGAAAATCCCACTCACTTATTCAGATATTATGGACAAACATATAGTCAGGCACACTGATGTCCTACTCACCAGGCTAAACAAGGAGAAGGTTACTGTCAGCTGTCTGTCAGGTGCCAGGATCCGCCACATAACCGAAGCACTCAAGTCACTCTACAACAAGTACAAATATGACTCTGTCATTGTCTATGTTGGTGTGAATAACCTGAGATGTACCTCCCTGGACTACATGCAAAGAGACACAGAAGAGCTCTCCGATCTTGTAGCCCTGAGTAGCATTCTGCCATCACCCAGAATGATACCGCAGTACAAGGACAAAATGATTGAC